>NC_135880.1:4477080-4614180 GCF_964194155.1 Cetorhinus maximus | reverse complement strand
GACACAAAAATCGAAAGTTCCCTTCTTCTCCAGGTAAAGTCTCCGTCACTGCTGGATTCATCCTGGGTTAGTCAGGACAGTTCATGCTGGCCAGATATTCAACCAGAGCTGAGACTCATTCTGTCCTCACTTGATACTCACACACATGGAGCATTAATCACACTTACCCAGTAACTGTATCACCCCTACCAATCCCTAACGACCCCTCCTGACCCCCACTGACCCCTTTTAACCCCCACCAACCCCTAATGGCCCACTCTGACCCTTATGGACCTCTACCAACCCCCACTGACATCTACTAGCCTCTACTGACCCCCATGACCCCTATTTACCCCCACCAACCCATACTGATGCCCATCAGCCCCTACTGACCACCGCCAACTCCCATATTTCCCTACTGACCCCCACTGGCCCCAATGACCTCCAACAACCCCTACTGACCCCCACCGACAACTGTTGAATCCCCACGACCCCTATTGACCCACGCTACTCCTACTGATGTTCACCAACCCCTACTGACCACCACCAACCCCCAATGACCACTACTGACCTCTGCCAATCCTTACTGACTCCCCCAAATACCTACTGACCCCCACTGACCCTCACTAACCCCCAGCAACCCCTACTGACCCCCATCAACCCCCAATGACCCTTACTGACCTCCACCAATCTCTCTTGACACCCCCAAATCTTTACTGACCCCCCAGCAACCTCTACTGACTCTCATTATCCCTGACTGACCCCCTCCGAATCTTACTGACACCCTCAAACCCCACTGACCCCCACAAACACCTACTGACCCCTACCAGCCCCTAGTAACACCCCAACAACCTCTACTGACCCATATGAGCCCTACTAACACCTAATAACCCCTACTAATCCCTCCCAACCCCTATACCAACCCCCACAGACCCCCACCAAACCCTCCGACCCCTATTGATTCCCATGGACTTCTAATGACTCCTACTGACCCTGATCAGCATTCTGACCACCCACCCTCGTTGACCCCTTCCAACATCTAAACCCCATCAGCCCCTACTGTACCCTATGGACCGAGCTGTACCCACCCTTACCCTATACCCCAACCACCCTCTAAATCTCACACATGACCCCATCCAATCCCTACTAACCAACTGGAACATCCCTCCCTAACCCAACAATCAACTGTAGCAATCTTATAGATCCCGAACATTATCCCTAACCCTATCCCTAACCCTATCCCTAACTCTGTTCTTAACCCTATCTCTAACCCTATCCCTAACTCTATCCCTAACCATTTCCATAACCCTATCCCTAACCGTTTCACTAACCCTACCCGTATCCACTCCCAGTAGCCCCCTACCCACCCCTATCTTGGTCTACCCACCGGAGCCCCATCCTGCTGGTCTCCAACTCACATCAATTCACTCGGCCCAACCATCTTCAGCTGCTTCATCAATGACCTCCCTTCCATCATAAGGTCAGAAGTGGGGATGTTCACTGATGAATACATAATGTTCAGCACCATTCACGACTCCTCAGATACTGAAGCAGTCCATGTCCAAATGCAGCAAGACCTGGACAATATCCAGGCTTGGGCTGACAAGTGGCAAGTAACATTCGCACCACACAAGTGTCCGGCAATGACCATCTCCAACAAGAGAGAGTATAACCATCACCCCTTGACGCTCAATGTTATTATCATCACTGAACCCCCCCACTATCAAAATCCTGGGGGGTCACCATTGCTGTTAGGAAGGGAGTTCCACTGTCACCCACAGTGCTGTTAGGAAGGGAGTTCCAGGATTTTGACCCAGCGACAGTGAAGGAACGGTGATATATTTCCAAGTCAGGATGGTGAGTGACTTGGAGGGGAACTTCCAGGTGGTGGTGTTCCCATCTATCTGCTGCCCTTGTCCTTCTAGATGGTAGTGGTCATGGGTTTGGAAGGTGCTGTCGAAGGAGCCTTGCTGAAAAAGGGGGAGGCGATGGTGTAGTGGTTTTGTCGCTGAGCTAGTAATCCAGAGACCCAGGGAAATGCTCCGCTGACCCATGCTCGAACTCACCATGCAGATGGTCCTCTCATCCCATTGGCCTGTTCTGGATTTCAATCAGGTCCCTAAGGTAAAAGGCCATTGTCTAAACTCACTGGACTCATTTGGATCTTCGATCCCAACCCCACATAACCCTGAAATCCCACCCCCAACCACACCTCAACCACACCCCCCTCTCCCACCCCAAACACCCCCCAAACACACCCCAACCACACGCCCCCTCCCCCACCCCCAACCACACCCCCCTCCCCCACCCCAACCTCCCACCCCAAACACACCCCAACCACACCCCCTCCCCCACCCCAAACACACCCCAACCACACACCCCCACCACCCCCAACCACACCCCCCTCCCCCACCCCAACCACACCCCAAACACACCCCCCTCCCCCACCCCAAACACACCCCAACCACACCCCCCTCCCCCCACCCCAAACACACCCCCTCCCCCACCCCAAACACACCCCAACTACACCCCCACCCCAAACACACCCCTCCCCCACCCCAAACACACAACCACACCCCCCTCCCCCACCCCAAACACACCCCAACCCCCCCACCCCAAACACCCACCCAAACACACCCCAACCACACACCCCTCCCCACCCCAAACACACCCCTCCCCCACCCCAACACACAACCACACCCCCCTCCCCCACCCCAAACACACCCCCTCCCCCACCCCAAACACACCCCAACTACACCCCCTCCCCACCCCAAACACACCCCCTCCCCACCCAAACACACAACCACACCCCCCTCCCCCACCCCAAACACACCCCAACCACACCCCCCTCCCCCACCCCAAACACACCCCCCTCCCCACCCCAAACACACCCCAACCACACCCCCCTCCCCCACCCCAAACACACCCCCTCCCCCACCCCAAACACACCCAACTACACCCACCTCCCCACCCCAAACACACCCCCTCCCCCACCCCAAACACACAACCACACCCCCCTTCCCCACCCCAAACACACCCCAACCACACCCCCTCCCCCACCCCAAACACACCCCCCTCTCCCACCCCAAACACACCCCCCTCCCCCACCCCAAACACACCCGAACCACACCCCTCCCCCACCCAAACACACCCCAACCACACCCCCCTCCCTCACACTCAACCACACCCCCCTCTCCCACCCCAAACACAGCCGAACCACACACCCTCCCCCACCCCAAACACACACCAACCACACCCCCCTCCCCCGCCACAAACACACCCCCCTTCCCCACCCCAACCACACCCCCCTCCCCCACCCCAAACACACACCCCTCCCCCACCCCAACCAAAACCCCCTCCCCCACCCCAAACACATCCCAACCACACCCCAACCACACCCCCTCCCTCACCACCAACCACACCCCCCCTCCTCACCCCAAACACACCCTCTCCCCCACCCCAAACACACCCCAACCACACTCCCCTCCCCCAACCCCAACCACACCCCCCTCCCCCACCCCAAACACACCCCAAACAAAGCCCCCTCCCCCACCCCAAACACACCCCAACCACACCCCCCTCCCCCACCCCAAACACATCCCCCTCCCCCACCCCAACCACACCCCCCTCCCCCACCCCAAACACACCCCCCTCCCCCACCCCAACCACACCCCACCCCAAACACACACCCCTCCCCCACCCCAACCACACCCCGCTCCCCCACCCCTCCCCACCCCAAACACACCCCCCTCCCCACCCCAAACACACCCCCTCCCCCACCCCAACCACACCCCACTCCCCCACCCCAAACACACACCCCTCCCCCACCCCAACCACACCCCACCCCTCCCCCACCCCAACCACACCCCCCTCCCCCACCCCAAACACACCCCAACCACACACCCCTCCCCCACCCCCAACCACACCCCCAAACACACACCCCTCCCCCACCCCAAACACACCCCCCTCCCCCACCCCAAACACACCCCAACCACACACCCCTCCCCACCCCCAACCACACCCCCAACACACACCCCTCCCCCACCCCAAACACACCCCCCTCCCCCACCCCAAACACACCCCAACCACACCCCCTCCCCCACCCCAAACACACCCCAACCACACCCCCCTCCCCCACCCAAACCACACACCCCTCCCCCACCCCAACCACACCCCCCTCCCCCACCACAAACACACCCCAACCACACCCCCTCCCCCACTCCAAACACACCCCAACCACACCCCAAACACACCCCCCTCCCCCACCCCAAACACACCCCAACCACACCCCCCTCCCCCACCCCAAACACATCCCCCTCCCCCACCCCAAACACATCCCCCTCCCCCACCCCAACCACACACCCCTCCCCACCCCAACCACACCCCCCTCCCCCACCCCAAACACACCCCCTCCCCCACCCCAACCACACCCCGCTCCCCCACCCCTCCCCCACCCCAACCACACCCCCCTCCCCCACCCCAAACACACCCCAACCACACACCCCTCCCCCACCCCCAACCACACCCCCAAACGCACACCCCTCCCCCACCCCAAACACACCCCTCTCCCCCACCCCAAACACACCCCAACCACACCCCCTCCCCCACCCCAAACACACTCCAACCACACCCCCCTCCCCCACCCAAACCACACACCCCTCCCCCACCCCAACCACACCCCCCTCCCCCACCCTCAAACACACCCCCTCCCCCACCCCAACCACACTCCCCTCCCCCACCCGCAAGCACCCCCTCAACCCCAACCACATCCCAACTACACCCCGCTCCCCCACCCCCAAACACACCCCCCCTCCCCAACCACACACCCCCTCCCCCACCCCCAAACACACCCCCCTCCCCACCCCACCCACACCCCAACCACACACCCCCTCCCCCACCACATCCACACACCCCTCCCCCACACTCACCCCCATCCACACCCAAACCCCCCTCCCCTCCACCACCCCCAACCACACCCCCTTCCCCCACCCCCATCCACACACCAACCCTACCCCTCTCCCCCACCCTCAACCACACATCCCTCCCCAACCCCCAACCACTCTACCCCCAGCACCAAATACACCCCAACCCCACCCCGCCCATCCACACCCCAATCCCACCCCCTCCCCTACCTGCATCCATACCCCAACCCCACCCCCCTCCCCACCCCATCCACACCCCAACCCCCAACCCCATCCCCCTCCCCCACTCCCAAACACACCCCAACCCCACCCCCTCCCCCACCCCCTCCCCCACCCCCAAACACACCCCAAACCCACGCCCTCTCCCCCTCGCCCACCCCATCCCCCACCCCCATCCCACCCAACCCCACACCCTCCCCCACCCCCATCAACGCCCCAACCTCTCCACCAACCCCACCCCCTCCCCCACCTCCATCAATGCCCCAACACCTCCACCAACCCCAGCCCCTCGCCCATCCCCCTCCCCCACCCCCATCAATGCCCCAACCCCTCCACCAACCCCACCCCCTCCCCATCCCCCTCCCCCACCCCACCCCCCTCCCCCACCCCCACCCCCATCAATGCCCCAACCCCTCCACCAACCCCACCCCCTCCCCATCCCCCTCCCCCACCCCACCCCCCTCCCCCACTCCCACCCCCATCAATGCCCCAACCCCTCCACCAACCCCACCCCCTCCCCATCCCCCTCCACCAACTCCACCCCCTCCCCCATCCCCCTCCCCCATTCCCATCCACGCCCCTTCTCCATCACCTTCTCTCTAGTTTGTTTCATGGTTCTGAGCAAAAGCCAACGCTTCAGGAGGATTGACAAATTTCCAGACACCTTGTGTTTGTTCAGCCACCCCCTCCATCTCAGCGTCTTCCTGCTTGCACAACAATCATTGGTTTTGGATATTGCTGCTTCTGATCTGAAAACAGGAAAGTGTTAGTGTCGGCTGTGGCACGTACAAGCAGGGCAACTGCTGATTATCCAGCTCCCTGAAAACCAGGGCAAATCTCTCTGAGAGCAGAACTGAGAGGAAAGAGGCAGTGGGAGCAACTAGCTCACCCCTCCCTACCCCCACAAACCACCCTCCCCCATCTCCCTCTATTCCCACCCCAATCTCCCTCCAGATCCCTGTACCCCCACCCCATCTCTCCCCTTATCCCACTATCCCACCACCACCTACCCCTATATCTCTCTACCCCACCCCACCTCCTTCTATATCTCTCCACCCCCACCCCCATCTCTCCCCATATCCCACTACGCCACCAACATCTCCCCCACATCTCTCTACCCAAACCCCATATCCCACTCCCCCATATATGTCTACCCCACTACCACCTCCCTCCATATCTCTCTAACTCCATCTGCAACTCCCAGCTCTTCCCTCTTTCCCACCCCCAACTCCCTCCATCCCACCTGCACCTTGCCCCATATTGCTCTACCCCTATATCCCTCTATCTACACCCCATTCCTCCCACATCCTTCTTCCCCCACCCCCCACCTCACCCCATGTCCCTCTATTCCCATCCCCACTTCCCATATCCTTCTACCCCTATCCCCACCTCCCATATCCCTCTGCCCTCACCCCTACCTCCTCCCATGGCCCTCTACCACAAGCTCACAGACAATGAATTAGTAAAGCACAGTGAATGTTATTATCTAGGCAAAGGCAGCAGCTATTTTGTGCTCAGCAAGATCCCACAACTAGGAATTTTGACAGTTAATCACTTTCTGGTTGTGTTAGTTAAGCAAAGAGTGTTGACATTGAGTAAACGTGTTACACTTTGTTTTAAAACGCTCCTGTGAAGCACCTTGTGATGTTTCGTTATGTTAAAGGTGCTATATAAATATAAGTTGCTGTTGTTAAGAGAGAGTGAGAGAGAGAAGAAAGACAGAAAGCAAAAATGAAAGACTTTGTGAAAACCTCTAACAATGATCTACTAGTTGTGGGAGTGAGACTCTGCAGTCTCAATGGTTCATTTCCTGGGCTTGGGAGACCAAGTCTCATCGCAGGAGCATAAATAATGTCATTAAAAGGATCTTTTACTTTTAAATAACCACCCTAAATGTCTGCAGCAAGATTCATTTGTACTTAAGGCACAATTCCAACAATTCCCCGAAAATCCCCAGGAGGTTTGGGATGAATTCCCATAATGGGTATTCATCGAACAACGTGGCAAATCAGAAGGCACAGAATAACTCTTCCTCACAATTTACCCACCAATAATGATGAGTCTCGTTAAACATTGCTTTAATTTTCCAGCAAATTCTGGGAGACAGGGAGAGAGACAGAGAGAGAGACACACAGAACAGGGACAGAGAGAGAGGGAGAGAGACAGAGAGAGAGAGGGAGTGAGTGAGAGAGAGAGACAGAGAGAGAGAGAGATAGAGAGAGAGAGAGGGAGATGGAGGGAGAGAGAGAGAGACAGAGAGAGAGACACACAGAACAGGGACAGAGAGAGAGGGAGAGAGACAGAGAGAGAGGGGGAGTGAGAGAGAGAGAGAGAGGGAGAAGGAGGGAGAGAGAGAGAGAGAGAGAGAGACACAGAACAGGGACAGAGAGAGAGGGAGCGAGACAGAGAGAGAGAGAGAGACAGAGAGAGAGACACACAGAACAGGGACAGAGAGAGAGGGATAGACACAGAGAGACAGAGAGAGAGAGAGAGGGGGAGTGAGAAAGAGAGAGAGAGAGGGAGAAGGAGGGAGAGAGAGAGAGACACAGAACAGGGACAGAGAGAGAGGGAGCGAGACAGAGAGAGAGAGAGAGACAGAGAGAGAGAGGGAGTGAGTGAGAGAGAGAGAAGGAGGGAGAGAGAGAGAGAGAGAGAGAGAGAGGAGGGGCGTGAAGAAGAAAGATTGCAAAGCACTGAGACAACAGCTGAGACAGAGAGAGAACAGCTTGTTAATCTTCGGCAGTGACAGGCTTCAGCATTGGAGAGACACTGAACTTGTAGGAAAACATTCTTAATGTCAGTGAGAAGAAAGGAGCAGGGAGAGGGAAGGGTGAGAGAGACACCACCACCTCTTTAATGTAGACCCGAAAGCTGCAGAGATCTTTTATTTCAAGACCAATGGGGAAAGTCGATCAGCTGACGGTTATCACAGTAAAAACAGAGGCACAAATTTAAACATCATTTGACTTTTTAAATGGAGACATCAAGTTATCACTGGGAGTCCGTGCCAATCCAATGACCACCCTGACCTCTACCCTCTCTGTCATGTTCCCTCTGCATCTCCAGAACTCTGTAAACGTGAGACCATCCAAAACTCTGTTTTCCAAGTCTTAACTTGTAGCAAGTCCTGTTCCCCTATCGCCCCTGCGCTTGCTGACCTACTCAGTCTAGTGACAAAACAAAAATAAAAATACCTGGAAAAACTCAGCAGATCTGACAGCATCTGCGGAGAGGAACACAGTTAACGTTTCGAGTCCATATGACTCTTCAACAGAACTAAGGAATAATAGAAAAGAGGTGAAATATAAGCTGGTTTAAGGGGGGGTGGGACAGGTAGAGCTGGATAGAGGGCCAGTGATAGGTGGAGATAACCAAAAGATGTCACAGACAAAAGGACAAAGAGGTGTTGAAGGTGGTGATATTATCTAAGGAATGTGCTAATTAAGGGTAGAAAGCAGGACGAGCAAGATACAGATAGCCCTAGTGGGGGTGGGGTGGGGGGAAGGGATCGAAATAGGCTAAAAGGTAGAGATAAAACAATGGATGGAAATACATTTAAAAATAATGGAAGTAGGTGGGAAAAGAAAAATCTATATAAATTATTGAAAAAAGGGGGATCGGAAAGGGGGTGGGAATGGAGGAGAGAGTTCATGATCTAAAATTGTTGAACTCAATATTCAGTCCGGAAGGCTGTAAAGTGCCTAGTCGGAAGATGAGGTGCTGTTCCTCCAGTTTGCATTGGGCTTCACTGGAACAATGCAGCAAGCCAAGGACAGACATGTGGGCATGAGAGCAGGGTGGAGTGTTAAAATGGCAAGCGACAGGGAGGTCTGGGTCGTGCTTGCGGACAGACCGAAGGTGTTCCGCAAAGCGGTCACCCAGTCTGCGTTTGGTCTCTCCAATGTAGAGGAAACCGCATTGGGAGCAGCGAATGCAGTAGACTAAATTGAGGGAAGTGCAAGTGAAATGCTGCTTCACTTGAAAGGAGTGTTTGGGCCCTTGGACGGTGAGGAGGGGGGGAAGTAAAGGGGCAGGTGTTGCACCTTCTGCGGTTGCATGGGGGGGTGCTGTGGGAGGGGGTTGAGGTATAGGGGGTGATGGAGGAGTGGACCAGGGTGTCCCGGAGGGAACGATCCCTGCGGAATGCCACCAGGGGGATGAAGGGAACATGTGTTTGGTGGTGGCATCATGCTGGAGTTGGCGGAAATGGCAGAGGATGATTCTTTGAATGCGGAGGCTGGTGGGGTGATAAGTGAGGACAAGGGGGACGAGTCTAGTGACATCTTGATTTTAAAATTCCCATCCTTGTTTTCAAATCCCTCTCTGCTCTTGCCTCCTCCCTAATCTAACCAGACAGGAAGCAGAGAGTCAGGATAAACTCTCAGGATGGTAAACTGTAACTAGTGGAGTACCACAGTGGAGTGCTGGGACCTCAGCTGTGTACAGTCTATATTAATGACTTGGGTGAAGGGACTGTAGCTAAATTTGCTGATGATATAGAGACAGGTAGGAAAGCAAGTTGTGAATACACAGAGTCTGCAAAGGGATATAGATAGGTTAGGTGAGTGGGAGAAATATTGGCAGCTGGAGTATAATGTGAGAAGACGTGAGGTTGGGAGAGAGACCGCAGGATGCTGCGGTACAGAGGGACCTGGCTGTCCTTGTACATGAATCACACAAACTCAGCATGAAAGCACAGTAAATAATTAGGAAGAGAGAAGATTGAGAGGAGATTTGATAGAGGTGTTCAAAATCATGAGGGGTCTGGACAGAGTAGATAGGGAGAAACTGTTCCCATTGGTGGAAGGATCAAGAACCAGAGGGCACAGATTTAAGGTAATTGGTAAAAGAAGCAAAAGCAACATGAGAAAAATCTTTTCACACAGCGAGTAGAATTGGGGTCTGGAACGGACTGCCCGAGGGTGTGGTGTGGAGGCAGGTTCAATCGAGGCTTTCAAAAGGGAATTAGGTGTTATCTGAAAAGGAAGAATGTGCAGGGTTATGGGGAGAAGACAGTAGAACAGCACTAGGTGAGTTGCTCACCCGGAGAGCTGGTGGAGACATGATGGGCCGAATGGCCTCCTTCTGCGTTGTAATAATTCTGTGATTCGTCGATGTTGCCTTATGGAAAACAACAGGATCTACTATCTATAGATCTCCACTGGGTTCGTCTGGAACCCCCAAGAAGCCAGCAGTAACTGTAGGAAACTGTCAGGCTTCAGGGAAACCCATTGAGGAGAAACCATTTCATTTTTCAATATTGAAAAGCAGAATGCTCAGAATAAAGGGAGACCTGGTAGAGGTATAGAAAATTATGAAGGGCATAGATAGGGCAGATAGGAAGAAACTTTCCCCCCCCTAGCGGAGATGTCAATAACCAGGGGGCATAGATTTAAGGTGAAGGGCAGGAGGTTTAGAGGGGATTTGAGGAAAAATTATTTCACCCAGAGGGTGGTTGGAATCGGGAACACAGTCCCTGAGGGGGTGGTAGAGACAGGAATTCTCACAACAGTTATGAAGTATTTAGATGAGCACTTGAAATGCCATAGCATACAGGGCTATGGGCCAAGCGCTGGAAAATGGGATTAGGATAGATAGGGGCTTGATGGCCAGCATGGACACAATGGGCCGAAGGGCCTGTTTCTGTGCTGTATAACTCCAGGACTGTAAAGCTTTCTTCCTATTTAAACACTTGTAGCTGTTAACAGGCCTCCAGTGTGACACCTCCCTGAGCTTTTGGATCAGGACTCACGACAGTTTGGAGCCCAGGTCTCCCCCAACTGAGCTGCAACTCCCGAAATTCCAGAGCTTGGCGTCTCTGTAGTGTTTTTTTAATTCAGTTACGGGATGTAGGTGCTGTTGGCTATGTATTGCCCATCCCTAGTTGCCCTTGAGAAGGTGGTGGTGAGCTGCCTTCTTGAACCGCTGCAGTCCATGTGGTGTAGGTACACCCACAGTGCTGTTAGGAAGGGAGTTCCAGGATTTTGACCCAGTGACAGTGAAGGAACGGGGATATATTTCCAAGTCAGGATGGTGAGTGACTTGGAGGGGAACTTCCAGGTGGTGGGGTTTCCATGTATCTGCTGCCCTTGTCCTTCTAGATGGTAGTAGTTGTGGGTTTGGAAGGTGCTGTCGAAGGAGCCTTGGTGAATTCCTGCAGTGCCTCTTGTAGATGGTAGACACTGCTGCTACTGTGTGTCAGTGATGAAGGGAGTGAATGTTTGTGGATGTGGTGCCAATCAAGCGGGCTGCTTTGTCCTTGATGGTGTCCAGCTTCTTGAGTGTTGTGGGAGCTGTACTCATCCGGGTAAGTGGAGAGTATTCCATCACACTCCTGACTTGTGCCTTGTAGACAGTGGACAGACTTTGGGGAGTCAGGAGGTGAGTTACTCGTTGCGGGATTCCTAACCTCTGACCTGCTCTTGTAGCCACAGTATTTATATGGCTAGTCCACTTCAGTTTCTGGTCAATGCTAACCCCAGGATGTTGATAGTGGGGGATTCAGTGATGGTAATGCCATTGAACATTAAGGGGCGATGGTTGGATTCTCTCTTGTTGGAGATGGTCATTGCCTGACACTTGTGTGGCGTGAATGTTACTTGCCACTTGGACATGGACTGCTTCAGTATCTGAGGAGTTGCAAATGGTGCTGAACATTGTGCAATCATCAGTGAACATCCCCACTTCTGACCTTATGATGGAAGGAAGGTCATTGATGAAGCGGCTGAAGATGGTTGGGCCGAGGACACTACTCTGTAGTCAACAGGAGATTTCCTTGCCCATGTTTGACCTGATGCCATGAAACTTTGTGGGCGTTGGAGTTGATGTTGAGGATTTCCAGGACACTCCCTTCCGACTGTATACCACCGTGCTATCACCCCTGCTGAGTCTGTCCTGCTGGTGGGACGGGACATACCCAGGGATGGTGATGGTGGTGTCTGGGGCATTATCTGTAAGATGCGAATCTGTGAGGATGGCTATGTCAGGCTGTTGCTTCAATAGACTGAGAGAGAGCTCTCCCAATTTTGGCCCACTCCTCCAGATGTTAGTAAAGAGGACCTAACAGGGTCGACAAGGCTGGGTTTGCCGTTGTCGTTTCTGGTGCCTAGGTTGATGTCGGGTGGTCCGTCCAGTTTCAATCCTTTTCATTGACATTTTAGTAGTTTGGTACAACTGAGTAGTTGGCTAGGCCATTTCAGGGGGCAGTTAAGAGTCAGCCACATTGCTATGGGTCTGGATTCACATGTTGGCCAGACCAGGTAAGAGCAGCAGATTTCCTCCCCTAAAGGACATTAGTGAACCAGATGGGGTTTTACAACAATTGACAATGGTTTCATGGTCAGCATCAGACTTTTGATTCCAGATTTTTATTGAATTCAAATTCCACCATCTGCCAAGGCTAGGGGCATTCCCAGTGACCAGCCACAGTGCTGAAGCCAGAAAGCATTCCATCTCTCCCACTCATCTCTCCTTCTCTCCCACTCATCTCTCCATCTCACCCACTCATCTCTCCGTCTCACCCACTCATCCCTCTGTCTCTCCCACTCATCCCTCCTTCTCACCCACTCATCTCTCCGTTTCACCCACTCATCTCTCCGTTTCACCCACTCATCTCTCCGTCTCTCCCATTCATCCCTCCGTCTCTCCCACTTACCCCTCCGTCTCTCCCACTCACCTCTCCGTCTCTCCCACTCACCCCTCTGTCTCTCCTACTCACCCCTCCGTCTCTCCCACTCACCTCTCCGTCTCTCCCACTCACCCCTCCGTCTCTCATACTCACCTCTCCGTCTCTCCCACTCACCCCTCCGTCTCTCCCACTCACTTCTCCGTCTCTCCCGCTCACCCCTCCATCTCTCCCGCTCATCCCTCCATCTCTCCCGCTCATCCCTCCGTCTCTCCCACTCATCCCTCCGTCTCACCCGCTCAACTCTCCGTCTCACCCACTCAACCCTCCGTCTCTCCCACTTATCCTTTCATCTCACCCACTCATCCTTCCATCTCTCCAACTCACACTTCCATTCTCCCACACATCCCTCCATCTGACCCACACATCCCTCTATCTCGCCCTTACACCTCTCCATCTGTCCCACTCATCCCTCCCACACATTTATTCATCTCTCCCAATCATCTCTCTATCTCGCCCATACACCCCTCCGTCTCTCCCACTCATCCTTCCATCTCTCCCACTCATCCCTCCATCTCTTTCACGTCTCTCCATCACATCCCTCCAGCTGGTCCATGCAAAATGAATTTGGGTGAAAGGTCATCGACCTGAAACGCTAACTCTGTTTCTCTCTCCACAGACGCTGTTAGACCTGCCGGGTATTTCCAGCATCCGCAGTATCTTGCTTAAGGGTCTTTGAAGTACAGTCACTGTTGTAATTTAGCAAAGGTGGCAGATAATTTCTGCACAGCAAGATCCCACAAACAGCAGTGTGATAATGAGCAGAGAATCTGTTTTTTGTGATGTTGATTGAGGGATAAATATTGGCCAGGACACCAGGGGGGATCTCCCCATGCCCTTCTTCAAAATGCTGGGTCACGGGGGGCTTTTACATCCATCTGAGAGGACAGATGAGGCCTCGGTTTAACATCTCATCTGAAAGACAGTGCCTCAGACAGTGCAGTACTCCCTCAGTACTGCATCGGAGTGTCAGCCTGGCATTTGTGCTCAAGTTGTCAGAGCAGGACTTGAACTCTCAACGTTGTGATTGAGATATGATGATCGGGAGAGACGGAGGGATGAATGGGTCAGGCGATGGCCACTGAGCCATAGCTGACAGCCTAAAGTAAAGGGAAATAAACTGCGTGTAAAATTAGTAATTCATTGAAAGAAGCAAAAACTGAAATGTAGTCTTAAAGACTATGCGAGGGCAGGCTCTAGGACCCAGTCTGAATCTAGTGAGCTGCCTTAGCCAATGGAGACAGAGGGGCAGAGTTTGGTGTTAGTGAGAATACAACAGGAGGTGTCAACCTGCCAGAGTCAGACAGAGAGGCTGAGAGACTGGGAAACGTGCTTCCTCAGTCACAGGAGCGATTCACTGCAGAGGCTGGGAGGAATTCAAGAGAGAGAGAGAGAGTCTGACAAACACTCAGCACTTTCTCAACAGGGTCTCCCTCAATAAAGAGGCAGGAGTCAGGCAGAAGCAGGGTCAGAGTTTGGAAATACTGAGATAATCGTGCAGTCTGGACACAGTGGGAGAGGAGAGAACACAGCAGCAATGAAGAAACAGAGGGGCCAGTGCTGGCTGTGAAGGAACAGGAAGATCCCATGGGCTACATGTTCATCGACTAGGTGTGCATCGCACTGCAAGGAATGCGAAACTGGTTTGCAGAGTGACAACCATATCTTGTCACCACACCCCCCCCCCTCAACCCCATCCCCCCTGAATTGCCTCAAAATCATTCCGTCCCTGTTTTGTTTCTTTAACTCGAAATCTGGAAAATTAAAATTGCCAGCGGCTGCTGGCATTACCTATCCATCCATATTCTGGCAGGATTGTCACACAGGAATTGGATAGAGGAAGGAGCTGGAATTTTCAAATTGACAGCAGGACTGTTTTTTCACTCCGGCAGGACTGGTCGTTAAAGAGGGATATCATCACTGTGGACAAGATCGGGTTGCTTTTTTGTCGACCGGTTTAAAAGCTGGAGGGATTTCTTGTGCGAGAGGCTCAGAGGATGAGTGTGTTGAATGTTAGTGACCATGTCAGCAACAACAGCACCACCCATCCCAAAGAGTTCCCTGCTATCCCAACAGTCATGTTTGTCTTTGGGGTCGTGGGGAATCTTATCGCTATCGTGGTTCTCTGCAAATCTCGAAAGGAGCAAAAGGAGACGACATTCTACACTCTGGTGTGTGGCCTGGCTGTGACTGATCTCCTGGGTACCTGTCTGGTCAGTCCCATCACAATCATCACCTATGTCAAAGGGAACTGGCCAGGGGACAGTGCGCTGTGTGAGTATGACTCCTTTGTCCTCCTCTTCTTCGGCACATCAGGTCTCAGCATCATCTGTGCCATGTCCATCGAGAGGTACCTGGCCATTAACCATGCCTACTTCTACAGTCACTACGTGGATAAGAAGCTGGCTGGTCTCACCCTCTTCACCATCTACGTGGCCAACACCCTCTTCTGCGCCCTGCCCAACGTCGGCCTGGGTAAGACGGTCAAGCAGTTCCCTCAGACCTGGTGCTTCATTGACTGGCAGACGGAGGAGCCCCAGCACGCCGTCTACTCTTACATGTACGCTGGCTTCAGCTCCTTCCTGATCCTGGTGACGGTGATCTGCAACGTGCTGGTGTGCATGGCCTTGATCCGCATGCATCGCCAGTTCATCCGCCGCACCTCACTGGGCAACGACCCCCGGCTGCGGGAGCTGCGCCGGCGCAGGAGTTTCCGGCGCATGGCAGGCGCCGAGATCCAGATGGTCATCCTGCTCATCGCCACCTCGGCCGTGGTCCTCATCTGCTCCATCCCGCTGGTGGTAAGTCATTTTGCAAGGGAGTCGACAGCCCAGAAACAGGCCATCTGGCTCCTGCTGGGGTTTATGCTGTGTACCAGCCCTCTTCAGTTAACCCTCTTGGTATATTCCTCCTACCCTCTGTCTCCCTCGTGTACCTTTTGCTTTAATACCCTCTGCTATTCGCCTCGACCACTCCCTCCTGGGTAGTGAATTCCACACTCCCCCCACTCTGTGAGAATTCCTCCTGACTTCCCCTGTTGGTTTATCTGTAATTATCTGTTCATGACCCGTACTTCTGTCTCCCCCACAAGTCTCTACGTCTACTCGATTGAAACTCTATCATAATCTTAAAGTCCTTAACAGTTGTTAACAGTCACGGTTCGGGATTTGTACCCTTGACCCGCTCGGCAGTGAAGCATTTTCCCTGGCAAGATTTCACGTGTTTGATTTCTTCGGTACAACTGCTCCTTTACTAAAACAACAGGGAAAAGGAATTTTACACCCCCTCCTCCTGTTGTCACACAGCGTGAATCCGACCCCCAAGTGTCACTGAGAGTCGCAGCATTATAATGGCACAGGAAGAGGCCACATTCCGTCCATTGAATTCGTGCTGGCTCTCTGTAGAGCAGTGCAGTCAGTTCCATTCCCTGAAAGCGTCGGCAATGGTTTTAATGTTTATTGAAAGCCAATTAAATAATCAACTGGCCGCATTGTAGATTCTTACAGAACAGGACACCATTCGGCCCATCCACCTGTGCCAGCTCTTTGAAAAGAGCTATCCAAATAGTCCCCCACTTCCTACTCTTTCCCCCATTGCCCTTAAAATGTTTCTCCCTCAAGTATTTATCCAATTCTCTTTTGAAAGTTATTATTGAATCTGCTTCCGCCGCCCACTCAGGCAGCGCATTCCAGATCACACCGCCTTGCTGCTCGAAATATCATTGCTCAACTCCGCCCCGGGGCATTTGCCAATTATCTTAAAGTTAAATTCTCCAGTTGTTATGTAGGCTAAGTGATAAAGTGTGATATTCAGCGTGTAAAACAGGTTAATTTTAGGAGTGTTTCACGGTGGGGGGGGTGTGTCGCCTCCTGTAGACTCTGATTGAGGAGATCGGGCATCACATCGGGAGAGGGATCCACAGCGATGTGCCCAGTTCCTGCCTTCCATTCTGGGAACCCCACCGCAGGCCGGGGAGGGGGTGGGGTGCAGATTGAGCGGAATGAGACCGGGGCTCAAAGGGTTAATCGACCAGGACGGGTTGCCTAGTCTGCGCTTGCCTGTTTGCTTGAGAATAGGTGACCGAGGGGGTGATCTGATTGAGTTGTTAAAACGATTAAAGGTTTCAACAGGGCAGATGGAAAGGAGATGCTTTCGGGTCGGGTTCGAGGTGGGGTCGGGTTCGAGGTGGGTTGGGGGGTGGAATCTAGGTGCAGGATTTTTTTGGATAGCTGGCCCTCTGGTTCTGCCACGTGAGGAGTGGGAGGGGAATGCAGCCCAGCAAACATGTCAGTCCCACAGCCATTTGACACTCCAACTGGTGGCACCTCTGTAGTGCCAGCAGTGCCAGCAGTGTCAGTGCCCACTGAGTGGTCACAAGTGGTCCCCAGATTCCGAGTCTCAGAGTCTGGGATTGAGGGTTGGAGGGGGGCCAGTGTTTGGGTCTCAGGGAGGGTAGATCCGAGGGTAGGGTCTTGATGGAGAGGCTGGGGTGAAGGAGGGAGCACTCACAGAGGCAGACCTCGGGGTGGGGGGCACCCAATCTGGAAAGGGGGGCCCATGAGGAAGGACCCCCCCCCCCCTCGTTCCCACCGAAGTGCGAGCAGAGTGACCTGCCGGGCGTTCCCTCCACCCCCCCTCCACAAACCTCTCCCGCCAGCCTTGACATTGAGGCTGGGCGGGAAGTGGCCTCAGTTGGGGTGAGAGAGCAGGTGGGCCACCCTCGCCCTTGCCCGCAATCCCATAAGATTGTGGACAGGGCAGGGGTGGATGGAAAGTGGCAGGAGGGCCATCCGGGGAACTTTATTCTCCACACCGCCCCAGCGGGTGCACGGTAAAATTGTGCCCCCAGGACCAGGAGATAAAACCTTATCATCAGAGGCAGTGATAAACATCTTCCTCACACAAAGGGAATGGATCTGG
Organism: Cetorhinus maximus; assembly: GCF_964194155.1. Taxonomy (NCBI): domain Eukaryota; kingdom Metazoa; phylum Chordata; class Chondrichthyes; order Lamniformes; family Cetorhinidae; genus Cetorhinus; species Cetorhinus maximus. The sequence continues at coordinate 4,596,456 of NC_135880.1, read as the reverse complement.
AACTCTCTCGCCTGAAACATTGTGGGTCCATTGACAATTTCATGACTGTGACCGATAGACAGGTAACAATATGGAAGCTCAAGGAATGAAGACCAACAAATGTAGATATGGAGCAGCCAGCATCTAATTGTAGGGTGTAGCAGGGTCGAGGGGCTGAATGGCCTCTTCCAGGCTCTGTTTGCCGGGGACCTCTGCAGATCAAGTTGCACCCGCGCCAATGTGGATCAGAGTAATCCAGGTCAGAGCAATAACAGAGAGTGAAGGCTCTCTCCAGCCTGCCCTGTAAGGCATTAACTCTGGCTGGGGGAGGGCAGGTCCCTCAGAGAATGGAACACTTTCAGTCTAAACCTGTCGCAGTGAGAATAAGGAGGTGGATACCTAGCAGTCAGAGCCCAGCCCCATCACATCCTCTCCACTCTTCACTGTCCGATCGATTTAAGTGTTAACTCATTGTGATCTGGTGAATGGGGGTGGGGTTGGGGGGGTTGTAAACGCTTGGGGAAGTGTCAGTAAGCAGCCTGCTGGCTGACTCCGAATCACTCCAAACTCTCAAAGGACCCGAGGCGAGAAACTGAGAAAGAATCGAATTAACCAGGAGGTCCAGTCATCAGCAGCAAATCTCGGGTGTTTATCAGGAGTACCTGTGCCTTTTCCATTGTCTACCTGTTTGGGAGTGACAGCTTGGTTAGTTTTCCTGGATTCTGTCCTCAACACTTCAACTCTCCTTGCAGTTTGTGGAAAGAGATTAAAAGCAAATGGGTGGACTTTCCCAGTCCCATGGAGACCGGGTGGGTGGGGGGTGCTGGGGGGGTGGGGGGGTGTGGAGAAGCCATGTCAGGGCAACGCCTGCACACATTCCCCACATTCCCACCACTTGGAACGTTCCCAAGAGGCAAGCAGGACTGGCCGCACCGAGACAGACAATTCACATTGTTCGGGCCAGAATTGGTGTGGATTTTTCCCAATTTGCCAGGAGTATATCAGCGGCAGAATGGACCCACCCTCCCCTCCTCCCCGCCCCCAGTCTCCTCAGCTTCCCCCTCCCCTCCCCTCCCCTCCCCCCCCCCACCACAGTCTCCTCATTGTAAGCGAGCCCTGTGAGGTGTGGTAAGGGCTGGTTATCAGATCTGTATGAGCTGTGTAATATATTCAGAGAGCTGAGCTTCCTGACAATAAATCAGCCCTGATTGTGAAGCAATGCACTGAGCGGTGAGGAGATAAACCTTACTGAAATTAATCTTGCGCTGATGTGCTGGGCTCCCCCATCCTTGGGGAAGGGCGCGGTTGTGGGCATCCTCCTCATGTTAGTTGCTTAAATTCCCCCATCGCCTCTTTGTTCGCTGATCTGCACTGGCTCCCGATTTTAAAATCCTCATCCTTGTTTTCAAATTCCTCCATGCCCTCACCCCTCCCTATTCTAGCTACACAGAAAACAGAGAGTCGGGATAAATGTTCAGCATGGCAAAACAGTAATAGTGGAGTGCTGCAGGAATAGTACTGGATGTGGCAGGACTGCAGAGCTTAAAAATCTCATCCGTTGGTTGTGGGATCGCTTAGCTCTGTCTATCACTTGCTGCTTATGCTGTTTGATTCACAAGTCGTCCTGTGTTATAGCTTCACCAGGTTGACACCTCATTTTTAGGTATACCTGGTGCTGCTCCTGACATGCCCTCCTGCACTCTTCACTGAACCAGGGTTGATCCCCTGGCTTGATGGTAATGGTAGAGTGGGAGATATGCCAGGCCATGAGGTTACAGATTGTGGTTGTCTACAATTCCGCTTCTGCTGATGGCCCACAGCGCCGCAGCCCAGTTTTGAGTGTAATCAAAGAAAAATTACCGGAAAGCCATGTTATGATATATTAGCACAGATGACTAAAAGCTTGGTCAAAAAAGTTGGTTTTTAAAAGTGTCTTAAGGGAAGGAGAAAGAAGTGGAGAGGCAGAGAGATTTATGGAGGCAAGTTCCAGAGCTAAAGGTCTTGGCAGCTTAAAGCACAACCATCAATGACGGAGCGATTAAAACCGGGGACATTCAAGACTCTGGAATTGGAGGACTGTAGGTTTGTTGGAGGGTTGCGGATCTAGAGAATGTTACAGAATAAGGAACATAATAAATAGGAGCAGGTGTAGGCCATTCAGCCCTCGAACCCGCTCTGCTCAGAAGCTCAATAAGATGGTGGCTGATCTGGTTGTGGTCTTTGCTCCACTTTCCTGTCTGTCCCCCATAACACTCGACTCCCTTGTCAATCAAAAATCTGCCTCACTCAGCCTTGAGTATATTCAATGACCCAGCCTCACTGCTCCCTGTGGGAGAGAATTCCATAGACTAACGGCCCTTTGAGAGAAGAAGTTCCTCCTAATCTCTGTCTTAAATGGTCAGCCCCTTATTTTTAAACCATGCCCCAGTTCTAGATTTTTCCACGAGAGTAAACATCCTCTCAGTATCCACCTTGTCAAACCCTCCCAGAATCTTTTATGTTTCATAAGATCACCTCTCTTTCTTCTAAACTCCAATGAGTAGCAGCCCAACCTGTTCAACCTTTCCTCATAAGACAAACCCCTTCAGCCCAGGAATCAGCCCAGTGAACATTCTCTGGACTGCTTCCAATACAAGTACATCCCTTCTGTAGTGAGGAGACCAAAACTGTACACAGTGCTCCAGGTGCGGTCTCACCAATATCATGTACAGTTGGAGCAAGGCTTCCCTACTTTTATACTCCATCCCCCTTGCAATAAAGGTCAACACTCACCAGATCACAGAATTGTTACTGCAGGAGGCGGCTATTCGGCCCATTGTGTCTGTGCTGGCTCTCTGAATGAGCAACTCACCTACTTCCATTCTCCAGCCTTCTCCCTGTAACTCTGCAGATTGTTTCTTTTCAAATAATCATCCAACTCCCTTTTGAAAGCCTCGATTGACCCTGCCTCCCCCACACTCTCAGGCCGTGCATTCCAGATCCTAACCACTCGCTGTGTGAAAAAGTTTCTCCTTCTGTCTCCATTGCTTCTTTTACCAATTACCTTAAATCTCTGTCCTCTGGTTCTCGATCCTTCCACCAATGGGAACAGTTTCTCCCTATCCACTCTGCCCAGACCCCTCATGAATTTGAACACCTCAATCGAGGGACATTCAGGTCCCTCTGTACCGCAGCATCCTGCGGTCTCTCTCCCAACCTCACGTCTTCTCACATTATACTCCAGCTGCCAATATTTCTCCCACTCACCTAACCCATCTATATCCCTTTGCAGACTCTGTGTATTCACAACTTGCTTTCCTACCTGTCTCTGTATCATCAGCAAATTTAGCTACAGTCCCTTCACCCAAGTCATTAATATAGACCGTACACAGCTGAGGTCCCAGCACTCCACTGTGGTACTCCACTAGTTACAGTTTACCATCCTGGAAGTTTATCCTGACTCTCTGCTTCCTGTCTGGTTAGATTAGGGAGGAGGCAAGAGCAGAGAGGGATTTGAAAACAAGGATGGGAATTTTAAAATCAAGACGTCACTAGACTGGGAGCCAGTGTAGGACAGCGAGCGCAGGGGCGATAGGGGAACGGGACTTGCTACGAGTTAAGACTTGGAAAGCAGAGTTTTGGATGGTCTCATGTTTACAGAGAGTAGAATGTGGGAGAGCAGCCAGGAGTGAGTTGGGATAGTCGGGTGTCGATGTAACAAAGGCCTGGATGAGGGTTTCAGCAGCAGATGAGCTGAGACAGGGGTGAACACGGGGGGGATGTACGGTGTGAAAACAGGCTGTCTGAGTGACAGCGTAGACGTGTGTTTGGAAGCTCATGTAGGGATCAAATGTGACACCAAAGCTGCAAGCAGACTGTTCAGCCTCAGGTTGCTGCCAGAGAGAGGGTTGGTAGTGAAGGAGCAAAGTCTAACATTAATTGGAAGGAAGTTCTGCCTAACCAGTACTGGAAATTGTCTCCCACAGTAAACTGTGCGGCGGTGACTCTGAGCAACACTGCAACAGGCAGATTGTCTGTGACAGGTGGATTGTTGAGGACAAGATCACGTTGATTATCCTCGTTACTTCCTGTCTGCTAGATATTGCAGCAGGATGGCCATTCGTCCCCTCGAACATGTTGTAGCATTCATTTAGATCATTGTCGATCTGAACTTCAACTCCTGCCTTTCCCACATTTTCCTTGATAACGCACAAACATCGATGTCAGTCTTAAAATTTCCCACTGACCCTGAGCATCAGCAGCTTTTCTGGGGAGAGAGTTCCAGATTTCCCTTTCCCTTTGTGCGAGGAACTTCTTTTCAATGTAAGGTTACCCACCAGAGGAAATAGTTTCTCTCTATCTCCTTTAGCTTTCTTAGCTTTCCCTGCCTTTGAACGCAGGCTTTGAATACTCGTGGCTTGACCTAATTTTGATTGTGTGCAGTCTGGGCCGCCCCTGTCACCGGGTCCTCGGTCCCTCACACTGGCTTCCCGATGTAACCGAGCTCAGACAACCCAAGCTCCCTTTAAACTGACCAATAGTCCCAACCGTGGACGGTGGCGTAATGTCGCCATCCTGTGGCTCTAACCTGGAACTGATCAGATTCATACTCCAGCTTCACTCGATTCACACACCAGGCTCACTAGAAATTCACACACCAGACGCACTAGAGATTCACACATCAGACGCACTAGAGATTCACACACCAGGCTCACTAGAAATTCACACACCAGACGCACTAGAGATTCACACACCAGGCTCACTAGAGATTCACACACCAGACGCACTGGAGATTCACACACCAGACGCACTAGAGATTCACACACCAGGCTCACTGGAGATTCACACACCAGACGCACTGGAGATTCACACACCAGACGCACTAGAGATTCACACACCAGACGCACTAGAGATTCACACACCAGACGCACTAGAGATTCACACACCAGACGCACTGGAGATTCACACACCAGACGCACTAGAGATTCACACACCAGGCTCACTGGAGATTCACACACCAGACGCACTGGAGATTCACACACCAGACGCACTAGAGATTCACACACCAGACGCACTAGAGATTCACACACCAGACGCACTAGAGATTCACACACCAGACGCACTGGAGATTCACACACCAGGCTCACTAGAGATTCACACACCAGACGCACTAGAGATTCACACACCAGGCTCACTGGAGATTCACACACCAGACGCACTGGAGATTCACACACCAGACGCACTAGAGATTCACACACCTGACGCACTAGAGATTCACACACCAGGCTCACTAGAGATTCACACACCAGACGCACTAGAGATTCACACACCAGGCTCACTAGAGATTCACACACCAGACGCACTAGAGATTCACACACCAGACGCACTAGAGATTCACACACCAGACTCACTAGAGATTCACACACCAGACGCATTAGAGATTCACACACCAGGCTCACTAGAGATTCACACACCAGACGCACTAGAGATTCACACACCAGACGCACTAGAGATTCACACACCAGACGCACTGGAGATTCACACACCAGGCTCACTAGAGATTCACACACCAGACGCACTAGAGATTCACACTCCAGACGCACTAGAGATTCACACACCAGACGCACTAGAGATTCACACTCCAGACGCACTAGAGATTCACACACCAAGCTCACTAGAGATTCACACACCAGACGCACTAGAGATTCACACTCCAGACTCACCCTAGACCCACAGCAACATGGTTGACACTTTGCTGCCCTCTGCAATGGCCTGGCGAGATACTCAGATTTATTCAAGGCTCACCACCACCTTCTTAGGGAAACTGGCTTTGCCAGTGATGCCCACATCCCATGAATGAATATAAAAAACCACACCCCTCCCATCATACTTGGCACTTTCCCTAGTGCTGGGAGTAATAGGCAGCTCCTGACTGGGTCAGGCCATTAATCAGCTTGCGGCACTGAATCCATGAGCTGGTGGTTACACTCTGACCTCTGCCACTTCCTCAGGCCCCCGTGATGGTGACAGATTTCTTAATCCCACCAGCAGGGGACATGGTCTCCCTCCCGGGTGATAGCGTGGGGGACATAGCGCTGCGGTTCAATCTACCATGGAGCCTGTGGCAGGCTCCGTGTACTGCTGCCGCTCATCCGCACCGCTCAACGCTGACAGACATTATAACCTGAGCCCAGGTGCAGGTGGCAACTGCGCAGGCTGCAGCCACGAGACTGATCTTGACAAAGATGGCAGTCAGAGAGGGCAGGACTTCACTGATCTCCTCCACTCGCTTCTCCCACAGTGGGGCAGGACTGCCTTAAGGGGAGGAATGATGGGAGGAAAGGATGGGGCTAGTCCAGACATTGCTCACCTCTGCTAACCCACACTGCCTCTGCCTGAGAGCAGGGGAAAGCAGTCAGTGGCAGGACCCCCCCCCCATTCACTCCAACACTCACGGGTTGTCAGCCAAGAGCAACAACGTATTATGAAGTATGAGGAGGATAGTGTAGCACGGGCTTTGCTTGAACCATACTGGGACCAGTGTCCTGGCGAATCGAACAACTAGGGCTGTGGAGAGGGCTTTAAACTAAATAGAAGCGGGGGTGGTGGTGGGGTGGGGGGAGAGTTCTGGAGAGACGTAGACTTACAAAGCAAAAGGATATGGCAGCATTGCAGGGCAGCTATTTACGTAATGATACCCAGAGTGTGACAGGAAGGGACAGAGAGTACAAACATTAAAAAACAGCAGCAAATAGGGTCAAAGGGGGAAAAAGTGATAAAAAGACAAAATTAATGGCTCTTTATTTAAATGCACGTAGTATTCAGAACAAAATTAATGAATTAACGGCGCAAATAGAGGTTAATGGGTATGATCTTATAGCCATTACGGAGAGATGGGGGGAGGGATTTCCCCTCATCGGGTGGGCACAGTGGGCGTGCCCGGGAGTGTCCGCGTTGTGCGTGGTCCCACCGCCCGCGATCGGGCCCTGACCGTGACGTCACGCTGACTGGCCGGTGTGAAACGCACGCTGATAACCTCAGTGCTGCCGGGGTGGGGGTGGGGGTGGGGGGGCAGGAGGAGGGCGAGCGCTGGAGTCAGCGCCGGGGGGTGCGCTCAGTGAAAGCTCCCCGGAGGCACGGAGCTGCTTCAGGGAGAGGAGGATATTTAACGTTAAAAATAAAGATTTCAAAAATAAAGAAAACAAGTCTCCACATGTGACTCTGTCACACGAACAGGGACATGTGGAGTATGAGTTAAAAAAAATGTTTTTTTTTTAAATCACTATTCGAAACCTCATCCCGCCTGTGGATGAGGTTTCACAAAAAATGCAAAGGCCGCTTGGCCTTTCACCCGCCCGCCAAGTGTAAGGTTGGACAGGCAGGGAAAAACTTACTTTAATTGATTAAGGGGCTTAGCAGCCCTCTTACTTGTCGGTGGGCGTGCCCGCTGACCGAAATATCGGGCGAATGCGCAATGAAGTCGGGACGCTCGCCCGATATCATCACGTGCTATTTCACACTTGTGCGTGTCAGGCGTGTGCCCACATGCGGAGCTGATAACCCTGCCCGTGGTCACAAGGAGATCAAAGCTGGGAACTAAATATTAGTGCGAGATGGAATAAGTACCAGAGCAAGAAATGATCTTGGATCGGAAGATGTAGAATCCGTATGGGTGGAGGTAAGAAATAACAAGGGGAAGAAGACACTGGTGGGATTAGTCTACAGGCCCCCGAACAGTAGCTATACTGTAGGACAGAGAATAAATCAGGAGATAATGAGGGCATGTAAAAAAGGCAGTACATTAATCATGGGTGATTTTAATCTTCATGTAGATTGGGAAAATCAAATTGACAGAGGTAGACTCGAGTAAGAATTCATAGAATGTATTCAGGACAGTTTCCTGGAACAATATGTTGTGGATCCAAGCAGGGATCAGGCTATTTTGGATCTGGTAGTGTGTAAGGAGGCAGGTTTAATAAATGATCTCAGAGTTAAAGATCCCCAAGGAAACAGTGACCATAATATGATAGAATTTAACATTCGGTTTGAGAGTGAGAAACTTGGGTCGGAAGCAACTGTGCTAAACTTAAAAAAGGGTAATTACAGAGGAATGAGGGCAGAGTTGGCTGGAGTGGACTGGGAAAGGAGTTTAGCAGAAAAGATGGTTGATGAACAGTGGCAGATGTTTAAGAAAATAGTTCACGACTCACAACAAAGATATATCCCAGTGAGGAAGAAGGATTCAAGGAAGGGGATAAACCAACCATGGTTAACCAAGGAAATTAAGGACAGTATCAAAGTGAAAGAAAAAACATATAATGTGGCAAAGATTAGTGGTAAACAAGAGGATTGGGAATGTTTTAAAAACCAACAAAAGATGAGCAAAAAAATAATAAAGAGAGAGAAAATAAACTTTGAGGGTAAATGAGCAAGCAATATAAAAACAGACAGTAAGAGCTTCTTTAAATATATAAAAAGGAGGAGAGGCCAAAGTGAACAAAGGCCCCTTAGAGAATGAGGCTGGGGAAATAATAATGGAGAATCAGGAAATGGCAGAGGAGTTGAATAAATACTTTGCATCAGTCTTCACAGTAGAAGACACTAATAGCATTCCAAAAATACTAAATAATCAAAGGGCAAAAGGGGGAGAGGAAATAAATACAATAACTATCACTGGAGAAAAAGTACTAGAGAAACTAATGGGGCTAAAGGCTGATAAGTCACCTGAATCTGATGAGTTGCATCCTAGGATATTAAAGGAAGTAGCTACAGCGATAGTGGATGCACTGGTAGTAATCTTCCAAGAATCCTGAGATTCTGGAAAAGTCCCAGAGGATTCAAAACCTGCCAATGTAACACACTTATTCAAAAAGGGAGACAAAAAACAGGTAACTTCAGGCCAGTTAGCTTAACATCCGTCATTGGGAAAATGTTGGAGTCTATTATAAAGGATGCAATAGCAGAGCATTTAGAAATGCATAATCTAATCAAGCAGAGTCAGCATGGCTTCATGAAGGGGAAATCATGCCTGACAAATTTATTAGAATTCTTTGAGGAGGAAACAAGCAGGATAGATAAAGGGGAACCAGTAGATGTAATATATTTGGATTTCCAAAAGGTGTTCGATAAGGCTGCTTAATAAGATAAGAGCCAGTGATGCTGGGGGTAGTATATTAGCATGGATAGAGGATTGGCTAATTAATAGAAGACAGAGAGTTGGGATAAGGGGGGCATTTTCAGAATGGCAACCTGTAACTAGTGGAGTACCACAGGGATCAGCGCTGGGGCCACAATTATTTACAAAACACATTAATGACTTAGATGAGGGAAGCGAATGTACTATCGCTAAGTTTGCGGATGACACAAAAATAGGTGGGAAGGCAAGTGGTGAGGATGACAAAAGGCATCTACAGAGGGATATGGGCAGGTTAAGTAAGTTAGCAAAAACTTGGCAGATGGAATATAATGTGGGAAAATGGAGAAAGACTGCAGAAAGCTGCAGCACATAGGGATTTGGGGGTCCTCACAAAAAGCTAACATACACGTTCAGCAGGTAGTAGGGAAGGCAAATAGAATGTTGGCTTTTATTTCAAATGGAATGGAGTATAAACATAGGGATGTCTTGCTAAAACTATACAAGGCACTAGTTAGACCACACCTAGAATACTGTGAACAGTTTTGGTTCCCTTATCTAAGGAAAGATACACTGGCATTGGAAGCACTCCAGAGAAGGTTCACTAGGTTGATCCTGGGTATGGAGGGATTTCCTTATGAGGAGAGGTTGAGTAGGTTGGGCCTGTGCTCATTGGAGTTTAGAAGAATGAGAGGTGACCTTATTGAAACATATAAGATTCTTAGAGGGCTTGACAGGGTAGATGCTGAGAGGTTGTTTCCCCTTGTGGGAGAGTCTAGGACCAGAGGGCATAATCTCAGAGTGAGGGGTCACCCATTTAAGACAGAGATGAGGAGGAATTTCCTCTCTCAGAGGGTAGTGAATCTGTGGAATTCTTTACTGCAGAGGACTGTAGAGGCTGGGTTATTAAGAATATACAAGGCTGAGATAGACAGATTTTTAATCAGTAAGGGAATCAAGGGTTATGGGTATGGGGAAAAGGCAGGAACTTCAAAGGGACATGGACAAGTTGGTGGAGTGGGCAGACAGGTGGCAGATGAAGTTCAATGCAGAGAAATGTGAAGCGATTCATTTTGGGAGGAAGAACATGAAAAGAGTATATCAAATAAAGGGTACAACTCTGAAGGGGGTGCAGGAGCAGAGGGACCTGGGTGTAAATGTGTGTAACTCATTGAAGGTGGCAGGACAGGTTGAAAGACTGGTAAATAAAGCATGCAGCGTCCTGGGCTTTATTAATAGGGGCATAGAGTGCAAAAGCAAGGAGGTTATGTTAAACTTATATAAAACACTTGTTTGGCCTCATTTGGATGACTGTGTCCAGTTCTGGGTACCACAGTTTAGGAAGGATGTGAAGGGAAAAGGCAGGAAAGTGGAGTTGTTGATTATCAGATCAGCCATGATCTCATTGAACGGCGGAGCAGACTCGATGGGCCGAAAGGATTACTTCTGCTCCTACGTCTTGTGGTCTTGTGGCGAGAGAGTGCAGAAAAGATTCACAAGAATGGATCCAGGGATGAGGAACTTCAGTTATGAAGATAGATTGGAGAAGTTGGGACTGTTTTCCTTGAGAGAAGATCTGATAGAGGTGTTCAAAATCATGAGGGGTCTGGACAGAGTGGATAGGAAGAAACTGTTCCCATTGGTGGAAGGATCGAGAACCAGAGGGTACAGATTTAAGATAATTGGCAAAGAAGCAATGGAGACAGGAGGGGAAACTTTTTCACACAGTGAGTGGTGGAGGCAGGTTCAGTCACAGCTTTCAAAAGGGAGTTGGATAATTATCTGGAGAAAGAAAAACATTGTAGGGCTGCAGGGAAACATCAGGGGTGTGGGACTAGCTGTGTTGCTCTTGTAGAGAGCTGGCAGACACAATGGACCTAATAAGCTCCTTCTGTGCTGTAACCATTCGATGATTGTATAACACTGAGAAAGGTGAACAATGGCATTCCACAAGCCACAGGGTCAGCACTATGTAGAGAGGCAGGCAGAGAAAGAGAATATATATATAAATATAAAAACAAAAAGCTAAAAGCTACTGCGGATGCTGGAAATCCAAAACAAAAACAGAATTACCTGGAAAAGCTCAGCAGGTCTGGCAGCATCGGCGGAGAAGAAATCAGTTAACGTTTATAACGTATATATATATAATTTGATAATGAAATAACCTTCAGTTAGTGGATCTGGATGTGGGGAGATGCTCTGACCCAGGTGCTGGTCCAGTGTTTTGTGGTTGTGCAAGGTGGCTTCTGGTCAGTGGGAGGACAGTAGTGTTGTTGACATTGACCTAACAGAAGCAACATGTTGTTCAAGGATCCCCTGCGTCACTCCATAGGTAGCAATGTGGCCATGTTGCCATTCTGTCCATTAAAGCAGTTCTCTGTGTTTGTCGAGAAGTGGTAAGTAGCTTCAGCCTGAACCTCCGGATTCCCAGTCTGTGCTGTGTGGTGCAGGTCAGAGCTTGGAACAACAAACAGCAACTTCCTGACCGCTGAACATGATAGACCATCGTCGGACCTGAACATTAACATTGCCGAGCCTTATTCAATAATGCTGGCATAGCGATGTACCCTTCCTAGGAGTGGGCAAGGGGGCATTAACCAAGGGTGGAAGGGTCTTTCCCAAGCGTACTTTGACGATCTCATTGATGCTTACAAGATTCCGAAGGTGCTCGATAGGGTGGACGCTGAGAGATTGTTTCCACTGGTTGGGGAATCTAAAACCCGGGGCCACAGTCTGAGGATAAGGGGCCGATCGTTCAGGACTGAGATGAAGAGAAATTCCTTCACTCAGAGAGTTGTGAATCTTTGGATTTCTCTACCCCAGAGGGTTGTGGATGCTCCATCGTTGAATATATTTAAGGCCGGGATGGACAGGTTTTTGGTTTCTTAGGGAATTAGGGGATATGAGGAGTAATCAGGACTATGGAATTGAAGCCCAAGATCAGCCATGATTGTATTGAATGGTGGAGCAGACTCGACAGGCCGTGTGGTCTACTCCTGCTCCTAGTTCTTGTATTTTTGTGGTTAGTTTTACCTCTGCTGACATGCTCTCTCTCTCTCTCTCTCTTTTAAGGTGAGGGTCTTTATTAATCAGCTGTACCGTCCGGAAATTAAGAAGGACGACACAAATCCTGACCTCATGGCTATTCGCATTGCATCGGTCAATCCGATCCTGGATCCGTGGATCTACATTTTGCTGCGTAAAACTGTCCTCACCAAGCTGTTGGAAAAGATCAAGTGTCTGTTCTGTAAACTGGGGGGACGTGCCCCTCATGCCAACAGCAGCTCCCAACACCTGGGGCCCCGTCGGACCTCAGCAGCCTCCAGTCAATCCCCCTCCTTCATCTCCAAGGAACTGGCTGATGGTAACACCTCACAAACTCTGCTCTATAACCTGGAGCTGGCTGAAATGTTGCCAGGGTCCCTGGGAACACAAAATAGCCTGAAGCAACCACAATCCAGGCAGCAGCTCCAGCAGGATACTGGGCTCTTGCTGAGGGGGTGCTCCAAACTGGAGAAGATACCAGTGGCCAACACCAATATTGACAGCTCCTTACAAGTAACCTTCACCAACGAGCAAACAGGAGTGGCTGAGAAGTGTATATAAAACTGTGGCAGCAGCACAGAAGGAACTATGTATTATCCTGGCGTGTGTGAAGACTGAACCCAGGAGAATGGTATAGATTGAACTGGGCGTTACCCAGGGGAGTGTGGGGACTGAACTGGGCGTTACCCAGGGGAGTGTGGGGACTGAACTGGGCGTTACCCAGGGGAGTGTGGGGATTGAACTGGGCGTTACCCAGGGGAGTGTGGGGATTGAACTGGGCGTTACCCAGGGGAGTGCGGGGATTGAACTGGGCGTTACCCAGGGGAGTATGGGGACTGAACTGGGTGTTACCCAGGGGAGTGTGGGGACTGAACAATGATACCCAGGGGAGTGTGGGGACTGAACTGGGTGTTACCCAGGGGAGTGTGGGGACTGAACTGGGTGTTACCCAGAGGAGTGTGGGGACTGAACTGGGTGTTACCCAGGGGAGTGTGGGGACTGAACAATGATACCCAGGGGAGTGTAGGGACTGAACTGGGTGTTACCCAGGGGAGTGTGGGGACTGAACTGGGTGTTACCCAGGGGAGTGTGGGGACTGAACAATGATACCCAGGGGAGTGTGGGGACTGAACAATGATACCCAGTGGAGTGTGGGGACTGAACTGGGCGTTACCCAGGGGAGTGTGGGGACTGAACAATGATACCCAGGGGAGTGTGAGGACTAAGCTGTGTTACCTTGGGAGGGGGGATGGGAGGGGTGGGGAGACTGAACTGTGTTAACCAGAGGATTGGTTTAGAGTGAACAGTGGGTTGGCTGACAGCCTGTGGTTTGGGGTATGTTTTATGTAGGAACCCAGTAGTGTAAATATCGTGTCTGGGTTTCTGTTATTGACAAGATGTTTATTCCATTCTTCTCTGTGAGAAGGTTTCAGTGTAGCCAGTGATGTGGTTTGTTGGTGTAACTGTGATGCTGATTCTTTGAATTGTTAAATAAAATTCAACAAAGTATTTTTCCTTGAAATTCATTGATCAAATACAAAAGCACGGTGAGGAATTGTGGAGTGAGAAGAAAACCCACCACAGGCCTCATGACACATTCTACACTGTCCGCATCAAACACTCCCAGGACAGGTACAGCACGGGGTTAGATACAGAGTAAAGCTCCCTCTACACTGTCCCCATCAAACACTCCCAGGACAGGTACAGCACGGGGTTAGATACAGAGTAAAGCTCCCTCTACACTGTCCGCATCAAACACTCCCAGGGCAGGTACAGCACGGGGTTAGATACAGAGTAAAGCTCCCTCTACACTGTCCCCATCGAACACTCCCAGGGCAGGTACAGCACGGGGTTAGATACAGAGTAAAGCTCCCTCTACACTGTCCGCATCAAACTCTCCCAGGACAGGTACAGCACGGGGTTAGATACAGAGTAAAGCTCCCTCTACACTGTCCCCATCAAACACTCCCAGGACAGGTACAGCACGGGGTTAGATACAGAGTAAAGCTCCCTCTACACTGTCCCCATCAAATATTCCCAGGACAGGCATAGCATGGGGTTAGATACAGAGTAAAGCTCCCTCTACGCTGTCCCCATCAAACACTCCCAGGACAGGTACAGCACGGGGTTAGATATAGAGTAAAGCTCCCTCTACACTGTCCCCATCAAACACTCCCAGGACAGGTACAGCACGGGGTTAGATACAGAGTAAAGCTCCCTCTACACTGTCCCCATCAAACACTCCCAGGACAGGTACAGCACGGGGTTAGATATAGAGTAAAGCTCCCTCTACACTGTCCCCATCAAACACTCCCAGGACAGGTACAGCACAGGGTTAGATACAGAGTAAAGCTCCCTCTACACTGTCCCCGTCAAACACTCCCAGGACAGGTACAGCACGGGGTTAGATACAGAGTAAAGCTCCCTCTACACTGTCCCCATCAAACACTCCCAAAGCAGCTAGAGCATGGAGATACAGACTAAAGCACCTTGTGTACTTGTCTTAACTCACATCAGATCAGTAGATGAGAATGCATTGTATGATATTGCCCTTTTAATCAAAAAGCCAGCCTACAGCTCATTGTGTATTGTGCTTCCTGTAGATTAAACAAATATGTGGGTTCCCCTCTCCCAGTTCAAGATGATGATACAGAGACACCAAACATTGCCTGTCAGCATTCTAGAGCTGGCTATTGTGGCAGTGTATAAACTGCAGATAGATCGAAACAACAAAAGCAAGTTAGACAGTCTTGGGCCAGCCGGAGTGTGAAAAGACCCATCAAGCTCTGCTCCTAGCACCTGCAACGCTAACTCATTAGGGGAGGGAAATCAAACACAACAAAAGTCGTGTGTTGAATTTCAGAGAAAACTGCAAAAACTCTCCCAACTCCAACTTGGGAGATCAAGCAAGGTCTCGGGAATGTAAGCATTTAGAGGGGATTAAATGGGTGGGTAGCGACAGTGATAGGGGGAGAGTGTACATGGGGCTGTGGGAGGGGATTAAGTGGGTGGGTAGAGTCAGTGATAGGGGGAGAGTGTACATGGGGCTGTGGGAGGGGATTAAATTGGTGGGTAGCGTCAGTGATAGGGGGAGAGTGTACATGGGGCTGTGAGAGGGGATTAAATGGGTGGGTAGAGTCAGTGATAGGGGGAGAGTGTACATGGGGCTGTGGGAGGGGATTAAATGGGTGGGTAGAGTCAGTGATAGGGGGAGAGTGTACATGGGGGTGTGGGAGGGGATTAAATGGGTGGGTAGAGTCAGTGATAGGGGGAGAGTGTACATGGGGGTGTGGGAGGGGATTAAATGGGTGGGTAGAGTCAGTGATAGGGGGAGAGTGTACATGGGGCTGTGGGAGGGGATTAAATGGGGGGTAGAGTCAGTGATAGGGGGAGAGTGTACATGGGGCTGTGGGAGGGGATTAAATGGGTGGGGAGATTCTATGATGGTGGGTCTGGCTTGAATAGATCAATGGTCTCTTTCTTTTTCTCTATAACGGGCAAATGAAAAGACGAAAACTCGACATATAGTGTATCTGTTAATAATGTAATACTTTATTCTAAGTGTACTGTACAGCATAAATCAGGTTGTGTAGATGCTTCAGGCCAGTCCAGTATCACCAACTCTCAGGGAATGTCATGGTGTAATCACAAATTGAAGATTAATCTCCATGAGAGTGAGATTAAATCAGGAGGTAAATCCTAGGGACTGATACACACAATAACTGGATTATTTTCTTTTAGCACTTTCTTTCATTACTGATAAAACTAATGGAGATGGGTTAAAAGCGGTTTGACTGAGCATTGGTGTGTCGGCTGACCAATGATGGGAGTGTGGTGGTTTGTAGTCATGTGACACTACCTCAGGAATACACCCACTCAGAGTTGGCGATTGTGGGCCTGGTTAACCTACAGACGGACAGCCAAGGAAAAGCACACAGCACAAAATACAAACCAATGAGTTGACAGAGATGTTGGCCGAGCCCCGGAGATCACATAACGGTCTGTCCGAGCCCCAGAGATCACCATGAGGGATCACCCGAGCCCCAGAGATCACCATGAGGGATCACCCGAGCCCCAGAGATCACCATGAGGGACCACCTGAGCCCCAGAGATCACCACGAGGGATCACCCGAGCCCCAGAGATCACCACGAGGGATCACCCGAGCCCCAGAGATCACCATGAGGGATCACCCGAGCCCCAGAGATCACCACGAGGGATCACCCGAGCCCCAGAGATCACCATGAGGGATCGCCCGAACCCCAGAGATCACCATGAGGAACCGTCCGAGCCCCAAAGATCACCACGAGGGATCGCCTGAACCCCAGAGATCACTATGAGGGATCACCCGAGCCCCAGAGATCACCATGAGGGACTATCTGAGCCCCAGAGATCACCATGAGGGATCACCTGAGCCCCAGAGATCACCATGCGGGATCACCTGAGCCCCAGAGATCACCATGAGGGACTATCTGAGCCTCAGAGATCACCATGAGGGATCACCCAAGCCCCAGATATCACCATGAGGGATCACCCGAGTCCCAGAGATCACCATGAGGGACTATCTGAGCCCCAGAGATCACCATGAGGGACCACCCGAACCCCAGAGATCACCATGAGGGACCACCCGAACCCCAGAGATCACCATGAGGGATCACCCGAGCCCCAGAGATCACCATGAGGGATCACCTGAGCCCCAGAGATCACCATGAGGGACTATCTGAGCCTCAGAGATCACCATGAGGGATCACCCAAGCCCCAGATATCACCATGAGGGACCACCCGAACCCCAGAGATCACCATGAGGGACCACCCGAACCCCAGAGATCACCATGAGGGATCACCCGAGCCCCAGAGATCACCATGAGGGACTATCAGATCACTGGGAGATTATCATGAGAGTCAGCAACTCTGGGGGAACACCACGAGGGAGCATCTATATCTAGGGAGATCACCATGTGGTACTGGTGGTTCCGGGAGATCACCATGTGGTACTGGTGGTTCCGGGAGATTACCTTGAGGGACAGTTATTGTGGGTTCGGCTACACTATAGCAGTGCAAAGAGCACAGGAACTACATGGAGAATGTCGTAAGGTCAACAGTATAAAGAGGAAGTGCACACTTCCTCTCTTCCCCTCCTCCATCCCAAACGATCTATACCTGTTGGATGTAGAAAGAGGGGAGACTGGTTTAAGCGGTTACCAAGCTGAGTGCAATGATGATTATAAACTGCCAGTGTGGATGGGGAGGATGCCATGGAAACCAGGCCACTTATTCCAGCGGACAGTGAGATGCCATTACACACACCCGGGGCGAGGCAGCAAACATTGAGAACTCACGGACCCTTCGAGAAAAAGAGCGGGACACATGGCTGTCTAGTGGGCCGTGCAGTGTAGCGAGAGGCTGATGCTATCGTGCCTGGATGAAATTTTGATCTCCCTGTCTCGGTCGACCAGCTGTCTCAGTCACACACTCCGTTCCCTGCGATGCAGTGATGAAGATGCTGGTCCTGGTCACTGCTGGACGCCTGTCCCTCTCTGCAATAGCTGCACACGCCTCCACCAGCTCGTCGCTCTCAAAGTCGTAGTCCGGCAGCTGTCTGGCGGGTTCCTGTCTCTGGACCCCTCCCTCCGCAGTAACATCCTCGCCAACCTCCTGCTGTTTCCTCCGCAGCTCCAATGCCCAGGCCAGGTCATCCTCCCACAATGAGCTCTCATTCGGGCACATGTGCAGCGCTGTCTGGAAACTTCTCAAAGCCTGGTGAACAAGAGGGGGAGCCTGAATAGTAAGAACAAACACCAGGAACTTTTCAAACCATACAGCGATCATCACTGAATGACATCCAACAACACGCAGTCCCGCTGTACAACACCCAACACGCAGTCCCACTGTACAACACCCAACACGCAGTCCCACTGTACAACACCCAACACGCAATCCCACTGTACAACACCCAACACGCAGCCCCACTGTACAACACCCAACACGCAGCCCCACTGTACAACACCCAACACGCAGCCCCACTGTACAACACCCAACACGCAGCCTCACTGTACAACACCCAACACGCAGCCCCACTGTACAACACCCAACACGCAGCCTCACTGTACAACACCCAACACGCAGCCCCACTGTACAACACCCAACACGCAGCCTCACTGTACAACACCCAACACGCAGCCCCACTGTACAACACCCAACACGCAGCCCCACTGTACAACACCCAACACGCAATCCCACTGTACAACACCCAACACGCAGCCCCACTGTACAACACCCAACACGCAGCCCCACTGTACAACATCCAACACGCAGCCCCACTGTACAACACCCAACACAGCCCCACTGTACAACACCCAACACGCAATCCCACTGTACAACACCCAACACGTAGCCTCACTGTACAACACCCAACACACAGCCCCACTGTATAACACCCAACACGCAGCCTCACTGTACAACACCCAACACGCAGCCTCACTGTACAACACCCAACACGCAGTCCCACTGTACAACACCCAACACGCAATCCCACTGTACAACACCCAACACGTAGCCTCACTGTACAACACCCAACACACAGCCCCACTGTATAACACCCAACACGCAGCCTCACTGTACAACACCCAACACGCAGCCTCACTGTACAACACCCAACACGCAGTCCCACTGTACAACACCCAACACGCAATCCCACTGTACAACACCCAACACGCAGCCTCACTGTACAACACCCACCACGCAGCCTCACTGTACAACACCCAACACGCAGCCTCACTGTACAACACCCAACACGCAGCCCCACTGTACAACACCCAACACGCAATCCCACTGAACAACACCCAACACGCAGTCCCACTGTATAACACCCATCAACATGCAGCCCCACTGTACAACACCCCATGCGCAGCCCCACTGTATAACACCCAACAACGCGCAGCCCCACTGCACAACACCCATCAACACGCAGCCTCACTGTATAACACCCAACACGCAGCCTCACTGTACAACACCCAACGCGCAGCCCCACTGTATAACACCCAACGCGCAGCCCCACTGTACAACGCCCAACAACATGCAGCCCCACTGTACAACACCCAACAACACACAGTCCCACTGTACAACACCCATCAACATGCAGCCTCACTGTACAACACCCAATGCGCAGCCCCACTGTATAACACCCAACGCGCAGCCCCACTGTACAACGCCCAACAACATGCAGCCCCACTGTATAACACCCATCAACATGCAGCCTCACTGTACAACACCCCATGCGCAGCCCCACTGTATAACACCCAACAACGCGCAGACCCACTGCACAACACCCATCAACACGCAGACTCACTGTATAACACCCAACAACGCGCAGCCCCACTGCACAACACCCATCAACACGCAGCCTCACTGTATAACACCCAACACGCAGTCCCACTGTATAACACCCATCAACATGCAGCCTCACTGTACAACACCCAACACGCAATCCCACTGTACAACACCCAACACGCAGCCCCACTGTACAACACCCAACACGCAGCCCCACTGTACAACACCCAACACGCAGCCTCACTGTACAACACCCAACACGCAGCCTCACTGTACAACACCCAACACGCAGTCCCACTGTACAACACCCAACACGCAGTCCCACTGTACAACACCCAACACGCAATCCCACTGTACAACACCCAACATGCAGCCTCACTGTACAACACCCACCACGCAGC
This sequence comes from Cetorhinus maximus, assembly GCF_964194155.1. Taxonomy (NCBI): domain Eukaryota; kingdom Metazoa; phylum Chordata; class Chondrichthyes; order Lamniformes; family Cetorhinidae; genus Cetorhinus; species Cetorhinus maximus. The sequence goes on along the minus strand of NC_135880.1, from coordinate 4,576,592 downwards.
CTCACTGTACAACACCCAACACGCAGCCTCACTGTACAACACCCAACACGCAGCCTCACTGTACAACACCCAACACGCAGCCCCACTGTACAACACCCAACACGCAGTCCCACTGTACAACACCCAACACGCAGTCCCACTGTATAACACCCATCAACATGCAGCCTCACTGTACAACACCCCATGCGCAGCCCCACTGTATAACACCCAACAACGCGCAGCCCCACTGCACAACACCCATCAACACGCAGCCTCACTGTATAACACCCAACACGCAGCCTCACTGTACAACACCCAACGCGCAGCCCCACTGTATAACACCCAACGCGCAGCCCCACTGTACAACGCCCAACAACATGCAGCCCCACTGTACAACACCCAACAACACGCAGTCCCACTGTACAACACCCATCAACATGCAGCCTCACTGTACAACACCCAATGCGCAGCCCCACTGTATAATACCCAACGCGCAGCCCCACTGTACAATGCCCAACAACATGCAGCCCCACTGTATAACACCCATCAACATGCAGCCTCACTGTACAACACCCCATGCGCAGCCCCACTGTATAACACCCAACAACGCGCAGCCCCACTGCACAACACCCATCAACACGCAGACTCACTGTATAACAACCAACAACGCGCAGCCCCACTGCACAACACCCATCAACACGCAGCCTCACTGTATAACACCCAACACGCAGTCCCACTGTATAACACCCATCAACATGCAGCCTCACTGTACAACACCCAACGCGCAGCCCCACTGTATAACACCCAACGCGCAGCCCCACTGTATAACACCCAACGCGCAGCCCCACTGTACAACGCCCAACACGCAGCCTCACTGTACAACACCCAATGCACAGTGTTACTGTACAACACCCAATGCACAATTGTACTGTACAACACCCAATGCAGTGTTACTGTACAACACCCAATGCACAGCCTCACTGTACAACATCCAACAATGCACAGCCTCACTGTACAACACCCAACAATGCACAGCCTCACTGTACAACACCCAACAATGCACAGCCTCACTGTACAACACCCAATGTGCAGCATTACTGTACAACACCCAACAATGCACAGCCTCTCTGTACAACACCTAACAATGCACAATATCACTGTACAACACCCAACATTGCACAGCCTCACTGTACAACACCCAACAATGCACAGCCTCACTGTACAACACCTAACAATGCACAGTATCACTGTACAACACCCAACATTGCACAGCCTCACTGTACAACACCCAACAATGCACAGCCTCACTGTACAACACCCAATGTGCATTATTGTACAACACCCAACAATGCACAGCCTCACTGTACAACACCCAATGTGCATTATTGTACAACACCCAACAATGCACAGCCTCACTGTACAACACCCAACAATGCACAGCGTCATTATATACCACCCAGCAACGCACAGTGTCACTGTACAACAGCTAACATCGGACAAGTGTCTTCCTTTCGGAAGAGGACCCAAACCAGCTCGTCACTGCCTCACCCTGGGCTCTTGACAGCTTCAACTGGGGAGGCTGGGGGAATATTTTCATAAATCATGAACGGCTATGATCCATCCTCTTGTCCATTAAAACTGTTTAATGTTGCAATTTTTATATTACATGGGTCTTATGAAGATGGAGCACCTCTGTATTGTATTGTGTGATTGCATACCCCATTCTATCATTGGAAATGGAATTAAATAAATCACAGAAATGCTGCTTAAAAAAATAATCTGCGCTGGAGTTCTGCTTTGGATGCACAGAGTGCAAAGTGGGAGTTTGGTGAGTGGGGGAGTTCTGTGAGGGAGTTTCTCCTTTCCTTTTCTACCTTTTTTCAGTCTCCAATAGTTGGCTCTTACTATGATACAAGGGAAGAAGCTAATTGGTGAGTGACTGGTACAGTAAGTTATACACTTATTCTAATTGTAATAAATAGCTTTTAAAGTTACGGTATGGCAGGTCAGCTCGGCCCAGTGGAATGTACATCTTGCAGTATGTGGGAAGTCGTGGACGCACCATGTGTCCTAGACAAGCACATCTGCAAGAAGTGTCGCCAGCTGCAAAAGCTTGAGCTCCGGGTTTCGGGACTTGAGCGGCAGCTGGAGTCACTCAGGTGCATCCGCGAAGCTGAGGAACACATGGAAAGCACATGTCATGACAATGGATTGTAGCCCCAAATTACTTACGGACATATCGAACTTTTAAGAAAGACATATGTGTGTTTTTAAAAAAGGACATACTGGCTGAGACTGTAAAGTAATCACTTGCTGGAAAATTCCTATGTGGATTACACTTGACCAACTAGCTCAGGGAGAATGAAATGTTGCACCTAAAAATGTGTCAAGACCGACATCAGGCAGAGACGACACTTTAAAGGAAGAGAGGCAATGCAAAGACTAAACTGTAATTTCCTGTGTTTGCGGAGATAATAGAAACTGATTACCATCTCAGCAGAAACCGTGGCCTGTTGGGTTATATCCCAGACTGAGGGCATGATCTGAGTTGAAAGGAAGCAGGTCTGGACGAAAGACATGTTTGTTTTTTCCCTTCCAGAAATACACAAGAAAAGGGGTTAAAAAGCCGAATGCAACCCTGGTCTCTCTGTGCTAGTCTGGTGTTCTAATTCTACTGTACTAGTGTGTGCTACAAAGGTCACAGCTAAAGAATATCAGCTAGGCATCCCTGCGCTTGCAGGTAAAAAAGAAAAGAAGTCTCTCTCTCTCCGATTGCTGGAAATAAGTCACAAGTCAGCAAAGCCACTGCTGAGGAGGAAACAGGGCAACTCCTTTCAGCTGACCTGCAGTACCAAGAATCTCCAAACCAACTGCTCAGCTGCCAAAGTCAGCTCTACCGGGATCATCCAACTTAACAGCTGCTACAGCTCGCCATCTACTCCACGTGGACAAGCCAAAGACTGATCCGCATATCTTCTTTTTGGACTCACTTCTCATTTCTAATCTGTGTGTATGTGTGTTGTATTTTTATTATTTTTTTCTCTTGTGTTTTAGTAACTAATAAACTCGTTCTGCCTTTGACTCAAGAAAGTCTGGTTAAATTGGCTCCTTCTAAAAAGGGAAAAGGTGTCTACAAGGGAAGGGATCCGTTTTAAATTAACCTTGTTGCGACCAACCAAGGGTGATGAACAAAGAAAGGCAGCCAGTTCATTCCTCCTCACCCGGGAGCATAATAATTTGGGGAATCTCGTCCGGGATCATAACAAATTGGGGGACCTCATCCAGGGACTGGGCATAATACACATTTAGGGAGGTGGTCACACTGCAGGTTAGGAGCATTCAAGCAGGGAGGGAATTGGTGACCCCCCCAGGCAGTCTAAGAGAACCAGGCAGGTAGGGCAGGAGGCCATCTTGCTTGCTAATGGGTTTTCCGTTGTGGATACCGATGTTTCCTCATGGGAGTGCAGCCAGAGCTACGTCTGTGGAACCACAGGTGGCTCAGCTGCATAAGGGGGGAAGAAAAAAAGTGGAAGAGCAACAGTGAGAGGGGATTCAATAGTCAGATCATCAGATGGGCATTTCTGTGGCAGTAAACGTGACTCCAGGATGGTATATTGCCTCCCTGGTGCCAGGGTCAAGGATGTCATGAAGCTGCTGCAGGGCATCCCTCTTGGGGGGGGGGGGGGGGGTGGGGGGGGGGGGGGAGCAGGGTGAACAGCCAGAGGTTGTGGTCCTCATTGGTATCAACGACATAGGTATGAAGAGAGATGTGGTCCTAGAAAGCAGATTTTAGGGAGTTAGGAACACCCAACAATGCACAGCTTTTCGTACAACAACCAAGCACAGCATCACCACACAACACCCAACACGCAGCATCACTGTGCAGCACCCAACTACACAGAGCATCACTGTACCACACCCAACAGTGCAAAGCTGTATTGCACAACACCCAAAAATGCACAGCATTACTGTACAACACCCAGGAACGCACAGGATCAGTACTCATGATGGGACTAACGACTCATCAGTTTTAATTCAATACCTCAGAAAAATTCTTCTAGGAGCATGGAAACAAGAGGAGGCCATTCAACCCCTCTAGCCTGTTTCACCATCGAATGAGATCATGGCTGATCTGCGACCTAAGTCCTGATACACACTTTGCCCTTTCATTTCCTTTAATACCTTTTGGGTAACAACAAGCTACCAATCTCGGTAGTTCAAAAGTTGATATTAAAACTATCAATTGCCGTTTGCACAAGTGAGTTCCAAATTTCCATCACCCTTTGTGCGCAGAAGTATTTGCTAATTTCACTCCTGAAAGGTCTGGCTCTATTTTTTTTTATTCTCTCATGGGATGTGAATGGCACTGGCTAGGCCAGCATTTAGACCCATTTAGACTTTGCCTACTAGCCCCAGATTCCCCAACTAGCAGAAATAGTTTCTCTCTATCTGCTTACCTGTTGCACTTAATATATTGAAAGCTTTGAACAAATCCCTCTTAACCTTCTAAATTCCAGAGAATACAACCCTAATTTGAGTAATCTCTCTTTGCAGTTGTTACGGCATGGCTGATGGTATATGTTGAGCTACCCAAATCCCAAAGGGAAACTTGAAACAGCTGCTAAAGCCACTTTGCAGTCTCCCATTTTTAAACCTTACTGGTTTAAACCTCTCCTGGTTCAGTATACTCCTCACCCGCGTTGCCTTTAAATTCACCAATTCCAAGCCAATCAAGGAATTATTATTTTAATATCCTGGGCGAGCCCCCAATTTTGTTATGGCACAGCTGATGGTAAATGCTGAGCTGCCCAAATCCAAAAGGGATTGAAACAGCAGCCAAAATAGTTTTTGCAATTTGTATAGTATGAGGAGAGGTTCTGAAATCAGGAAATGAGTATGTTTGAAGCAGGGATTGACCAATTTCTAAATACCAATGACTACTTGTGATGATTTTATACAAAACTTTTTTTTTAAAAAAGCAAAAAAAAACACAATTACACTTAAACATGTGAATGGCTCCACACAGTAAACAGTACTTTAAAACAGTTCCACAAGATCTTAACTACCCTCAGAGCTAACCTTCCCTTTTTCTGTTCAGCAACTATCTTTATCGATTTCAAAATCTATAGGATTCTAGTAATTTATACCACACAGTGCCTTTATCTTTGGGGTGTCCTCTCAGGATGCCAGCAATTGCTTCTTTCAGTCTGGCCTTGTTCACACTGTCTTCTAGAAGTTCTGACCAGCTATCCTGCTGTCTTCTGGAAGATCTAAACAGCTATCCACTCACATAGGCTTCAGTATTTCCTTCCCTTTGATTCCTCTATTGTCTCAACCAGTCTCTTCAGAAATGCTTTCTTCCCAGAATAGATGAAACTCGTTTCTTTACTCTAGCTTTTAGGCTTATCAAAAACAAATTTACCCTATCTTTATCTCACTTACTCATATCTTTTACAAACTGCATATATCCCCCTTTGAACTAAAACAACTCAATTCAAAACTACTCTTGCTTTTGCTTTATGTAAAATTCTGATTGAAGTTCCTTTTGGTTCATTAACATATCAAAACCTGTTGGTTTTAGACTCTTGCAGTCACTCTGGCTCTTACGTCAATTACCATATTTACAACCCCTAACAGCCTGTCTTCCAGTACATAAGAAATATGACAGTGTTGTGACCAGAAGATAAATATTACAATTTCTTGTTTTCTTGACACAGTCCTGGTATTGTCCTGGTAAATCTATGCTGCACTCCCTCCAAGACCAACATATCCTTCCTAAGGTGTGGTGTCCAGAACACCTCACAGTATTTTATATAGTCTAAGCAGGGTTTTGTACAGCTGAAGCATGATTTCTACCCCCTTGTATTCTATTCCTCTAGGTCCGGATTCACTTTTCTTTCCCTCTTTATACAGACCAACCAGTTCTGATTTGTTTTCAGAAGGAACCTGTTTTACTTTCCAAATGCATAGCAGCATTGCCAGAATAATCGTTTCCAATTAGATTCAATTCCTACTGGCAGGAATGTTAATGGCAGTCCCCTGACATCTGTTTCAGTCTGGTTATACACAAAAGGATGAGACTCAGTCATGCCCTCCCTGTTTACAACTGCTTCTGAACATTTACATTGTTGGCCCTCAACACCCAAAGCAAGCTCTGTACAAGACAGAGAACTGTCCAGACTCCAGGCCTTTCTCGTAAGAGGAGGAGGGGGGGGGGGGGGGGGGGGGGTCGATGTGGAAATCAAATCACAAGATCATCAGTCATGGTCTTATTGAATGGTGAAGCAGGCTCAAGGGCCCGAATAGTCTACTCCTGGTCCTATTTCTTATGTTTGGAAGGTGCTGTCAAGGGAGCTTTGGGGAGCTGGTGCAATGTATCTTGTCGATGGTACACACTGCTGCCACTAGGCATCGATGCTGAAGGGAGTGAATGCTTAAGATGGTGGATAGGGTGCCAATCAAGCGGGCTGATTTGTCCTGGATGGTGTCAAGTCGGCAGGTGAGTCACTTGCCATAGAATTCCCAGTGTCTGACCTCCTCTTATAGGCACAGTATTTAAATGGCTGGTCCAGTTCAGTTTCTGGTCAATGGTAACCTCCAGGATGTTGATAGTGGGGAATTCGGCAATGGTAATCCATTGAATGTCAAGGGGTGATGGTTAGATTCTCTCTTGTTGGAACTGGTCATTGCCTGACACTTGAGCAGCACAAATGTTACTTATCAATCTGAATATTGTCCAGAAATAAAAACAGAAAATGCAGGAATAACTCAGCAGGTCTGACTGCATCTGGGAGAAAGAAACAGAGTTAACATTTCGAGTCTGTATGATCCTTCTTCAAAGCTCTTTTTTAAAAAATGAATATTGCCCAGGTCTTGCTGCATATAGACATGACTGCCTCAGTATCTGAGGGGTCGCGAATGGTGCTGAACATTGTGCAATCATCAGTGAACATCCCCACTTCTGACCTCAAGATGAAGGGAAAGTCATTGATGAAGCAGCTGAAGATGGTTGGGCCTAGGACACTACCCTGAGGAACTCCTGCAGTGATGTCTTGGGACTGAGATGACTGACCTCAACAACCACAACCATCTTCCTTTGTGCTAGGTATGACTCCAAACAATGGAGAGTTTTACTAGATTCCCATTGACTTCAATTTTGTCAGGGCCAAATGCTGCCTTGATAACAAGGGCAGTCACTCTCACCTCCCTTCCTAAATTCTAAATGAATACTTTGCATCTGCCTTTACCAAGGAAGATGCTACCCAAGTCATAGTGGATGAGGGAGTAGTTGAGACACTTGATGGGTTCAAAATTGACAAAGAGGAGGTATTAGAAAGGCTGGCTATACTTAAAAGTTCACAAGTCACCAGGGCTGGATGAGAAGCGTCTGAGGATACTGAGGGCAGCAAGGGTGGAAATTGTGGAGGCACTGGCCATAATCCCCCAACTCTCCTTAGACTCGGGGCAATGCCAGAGGGCCAGACAATTGCAAATGTTACACCCTTGTTCAAAAAGGATGAGACTCAGTCATGCCCTCCCTGTTTACAACTACAATTGTGTAAGAATAAACCCAGCAAAGACAGGCCAGTCAATTTAATCTCAGTGTTGGAAAAACTGTTAGAAACGATAATCCAGGGCAAAATTAACAGTCACTTGGACAAACGCTGATTAATTAAGCAAAGTCAGCAAAGATTTATTAAAGTCAAAGTTATTAAAGTTTTATTAAAATCAAAAAAGTGTGTTTAACTAACTTGATTGGGTGTTTTGATGAAGTAACAGAGAGGGTAATGTGTTTGATGTGGGGCACATGGACTTCTAAAAGACTTCTGATAATGTGCCACAGGCTTGTCTGGAAAACAGGCTTGTCAGCAAAGTTAAAGCCCAAGGAATAAGAAAGAACAGTGGTTATGAAGTTGACTGAGAGGCGAGGAGCCGAGTAGAGGTGAACAGTTGTTTTTCAGGCTGGAGGAAGGTATACAGTGGGGTTTCCAGGGATCGGCACCAAGACTCCTACTTTTCATGATCGATATTAATGACCTAAACTTGGGTATACAGGGCACAGCCTCAAAACTTGCAGATGACACAAAACTTGGGAGTATTGTGAACTGTGAGGAGGACATAGACAGGATGGTGGAATGGGCGGAGAACTGGGGCAGATGAAATTTAATGCAGAGAACTGTGAATTGATTCATTTCGGTAGGAAAATGTGGAGAGACAATGTAAAATAAAAGGTACGATTCTAATGGGGGTGCAGGAGCAGAGGGACCTGGATTTACAAGAGCACATATCCTTCAAGGTGACAGGACAGGTTGAGAAAATGGTGAATAAAACATATGGGATCCTGAGCTTTAGAAGTAGAGCCATAGAGTACAAAAACAAACAAGTTATGATGAACTATGATAACTTCAAGTTATGAAGTTATGATGTTTATAAAGCACTGTTTCAACCTCAACTGGGGGATTGCATCCAGTTTTGTGCACTGCATTTTAGTTAGGATGTGAAAGCATTAGAGTGTACAGAAAAGATTCATGAGAATGGTTCCAGGGATGGGGAACTTCAGTTACAAAAAAAGACTGGAGAAGAGAGGGCTATTCTCCTTGGGGAAGAGAAGGTTGAGAAGAGATTTGACAGAAACTTTCAAAACCTTGAGGTATCTGGGGAAGATCAATAGGGAGAAACTGTTCCCATTGGCGGAAAGGTCGAGAACCAGTGTTCATCAGTTTAAAGTGGAGGGCAAAAGAACCAAATGTGACATGAGAATCACAGAATCTTTACCGTGCAGGTGGCCATTTGGCCCATCGAGTCTGCACTGGCTCGCTAGAAAGAGCATTCTACCTCATCCCACTCCACTGCCTTATCCCCGTAACCTTGCACATTCTCTCTTTTCAGGTAGCAATCCAATTCCCTTTTGAATACCTCGATCGAACCTACCTCCATCACCCTCTCAGGAAGTTTGTTCCAGACTCCAATCACCCTCTAGTTAAAAAATAAATAAATTCCTCACATCACTTCTACACCTTTTGCCCATTATTTTGAATCTGTGCCCTCTAGTTCTTGATGTTCTCTTGAGTGGTAACAGTTCCTCAATATTTACCCTGCCCATACCCCTCAGGATCTTGAATACCTCTGTCATGTCTCCTATCACCCTTCTTTTCTCCAAAGAAAACAGATCCAACCTCTCCAATCTATTCTCATGGTTACAGTCGTTTATCCCTGGAATCATTCTTGTGAATCTCCTCTGTACTCTCTCAAATGCCTTCACATCCTTCCTCAAGAATGGTGCCCAGGACTGGATGCAGTACTCCAAATGAAGCCTAACTAGTGTCTTATACAAGTTTAACATGACCACCTTAACTCTTGTACCCAATGCCCCTATTAATAAAACCTAGGATACCATATGCTTTATTAACTGCTCTCTCAGCATGCCTTGCCACCTTCAATGATTATGTACATATACACCGAGGTCTCTCTGTTTCTACACCTCCTTTAGTTTCTCCCTTTATTTTTCCCTGTCTCTCCATTTTCCTCCTGCCAAAATGAATCACCTCACACTTCTCTGCATTGAACTTCAGCTGCCATTAGTTCAAGACTATCCTCATCACAGTTGATAATGCTTCCAATCTTTGTATCATCTGCAAATTTTGAAAATCATGCCCTGCATACCACAGTCTATTAATATATATCAAGAGCAAGGGTCCCAACACTGGCCCCGGGGGGAACTCCACGATAGACCTTCCTCCAATCTGAAAAACAACCATTTATCACTACTCTCTGTTTCCTGTCACTCAGCCAATTTCTTATCCAAGTGCCTACTCTCCCTTTTATTCCATGAGCTAGAATTTTGCTCACAAGTCTATTGTGTGACACTATATCAAATACCTTTTGAAAACCTATACACACCACATTAACAGCATTGCTCTTATCAACCTTCTCTGGTACCTCCCCAAAAAACTCCAGCAAGATAGTTAAACATGATTTTCTCTTGATGAATCCATGCTGGCTTTCCTTAATTTTGTCCCGAGTTATAGTTTCCAGAAGTTTCCTGACGACTGAAGTCAAACTGACTGGTCTGTAGTTGCTGGCATTATCCTTGCACCTCTTTTTGAACAAAGGGTGTAACATCCACAATTCTCCAGTCCTCCAGCACCACCCTTGTGTCTAAGGAAGACTGGAAGATTATCCCCAGGGTCTCTGAAATATTCACTCTCCTCCCTCTGTATCCTCGGATGAATCTCATCTGATCCTGGTACTTTTTCAATTTTCAGTAAAGATAGCCTTTCTAACACCCCTTCCTTCTCAATTGTAAATTCCTTGAGTGTACCAGTTACCTTGTCTCTCACCTCGGCCTAGGTAGCATCCTCTTCCTTTGTAAAGGACAATGCAAAGTACTTGTTTAATACCTCCACTACTTCTCCTGCCTCCAAATGCAAGTGTCCTCTTTTATCCCTAATTGACACTACTTTTTTTACCACCATTTTATTATTTACATGTTTATAAAAGAGATTGGGATTCCCTTTTACGTTAGCGCTAGTCTCTTCTCATGCTCCCTCCTTGCTTTTCTGATTAGTTTTTTCACTTCCCCTCTGGTCCTTCTATATTCAGCCTGATTCTCCATTGTATTTTCTACCTGACATCTGTCATACACGCGCTTCTTCCTTTTCATCTTCACCTCTATCTGTCTCGCCTTCCAGGGTGTCCTAGATTTATTTGTCTTACGTTTCCCCTTCAAGGGAATATACCTTGACATTGTTTGCAATACTATCTTTGAAGGTGGCCCATTGTTCAGCCACTGTCTTTTCCGCCAACATTTGATCCCAGCTCACTCGACTCAGGTGCATTCTCATCCCATCGAAGTTGGCTTTCCCCCAATTAATTATCCCTGTTCTGGATTGCTCTTTGCCCTTCTCCATAGCCAACCTGAAACTTATGATACAATGGTCACTGTCCCCTAGAGGCTCTCCCACTGATATTTGATCCACTTGGACCAACTCATTCCCCAGAACCAGATCCAACAGTGCCTGCCCTCTTGTTGGACTGGAAACATACTGCTGCAGAAAATTATTTTGAACGCACTCCAGGAACTCTGGCCCTTCGTGTCCCTTCACATTATTCTTATCCCAGTCTATATTAGGATAATTGAAGTCCCCCATTATAATTGTTCTATAATTCTTGCACCTTTCTGTAATTTCTTAGCAAATTTGTTTCTCTACATCCCTTCCGCTAGTTGGTGGTCTTATATGCTACACCGATCAATGTTATTGCATCTTTTTCATTCCTTACCTCTAGCCAGAGAGATTCTGTGCTTTACTCCACTGGAACACCCTGTCTCTCCAGTACTGGAATACCATCCTTAATCAATACTACCACTCCCAACCCCTTTTCTTCCTATCCTGTCTCTCCTAAATACCTTGTACCCAGGAACACTTAACGTTCAGTCCTTCTTTGAGCCAGGTCTCTGTAATATCAATAATATCATAGTTCCATTTGTCAACCTTTGCCTGTAGTTCACCAATCTTATTAATCACACTCCATGCATTTACATACATGCACATTAATCCTGATTTAGGCTTTTTAACTTTCCCCCTTGCTCTGACCCCATTTAAGTGACTTACCATAGCCTACTCTAATTCTATCAAACTCTCCAAGTATTCTATTTACCTTGATATTACTCTCTGATATATCCTCCTTATTAGTTAATACTTCTCTACTTCCCACTGCCAGTTTTTCTCCTCTCTTCTCTGAATTTCCCCTCAGGTTCCCATCCCCCTGCCAATCTAGTTTAAACCCTCCCCAATAGCACCAGCAAACCTCACAAGGCCATTAGTCTCAGTCCTGTCAAGGTGTAACCTGTCCTTCTTGTACAGGTCCCCACCTGCCCTAGAACCGGTCTCAATGCCTCAGAAATCTAAAGCCCTCCTTCTTAATCAATTTCTCCAGTCACGCATTGAACTGCTCAATCTTCCTATTCTTATGCTCATCAGCACATGGCACTGGGAGTAATCCTGAGATCACTGTTCTTGAGGTCCTGCTTTTCAATTTCCTTCCTAACTCCCTAGAATCTGCTTTCAGGACCATGTCCCTTTTCTATCCTATGTCATTGGTCCCAATGTGGACCACAACCTCTGGCTGCTCACCCTCCCCCTGGGGAATGTCCTGCAGCCGCTCTGTGACATCCTTGACCCTGGCACCAGGGAGGCAACATACCATCCTGGAGTCACATCTACAGCCACAGAAACACCTGCCTACTCCTCTAATTATGGAATCCCTTATCACTATAGTACTTCCACTTTTCCACCTACCCTCTTGTGCAGTTGAGCCACCCACGATGCCATGAACTTGGCTCTTGCTACAGTCTTCTGAGGAACCATCTCACTCACCAGTATCCAAAATGGAAAAGTGGTTAGAGAGCAAGATAGCTTCAGGGGATTTCTGCACTACCTGCCTGTTTCTCTTGGATACTCTGGCGGTCACCCATTCCCTCTCTGCTTGTGCACTTCTTAGCTGCAGTGTGACCACCTCTCGAAATGTGCTGTCCAGGTAATCCTCAGCCTTGGGGATGCACCACAGTGACTCCAGCCACCGCTCAAGTTCTGTAACCTGGAGCTCAAGTTTCTGCAGCTGGTGACACTTCCTGCAGATGTGGTCATCTAGGGCACTTTGTGCCTGCACGGCTTCCCACATTCGGCAGGATGCACATTCCACATGGCCGAGCTGCATTGACATGCCTTAAACTTCATATAAAGTGTTTACTCACCTGTCACCCACCAATCGTTGCCTCCTCTCCCTCTTGCACTCTTTATGAAGTCTCGCTGCTCTCTCCCTCTCACGCTCTTTATGAAGTCTCTCTGCTCTCCCTCTTGCGCCTCTTTATGAAGTCGCCCCACGCTCCACCATCTTTTTAAAATGAAATCATCCTGCTCTCTTTTTAAAATGAAGCCTCAGCACACCTTTTTATTAATGCAGTGAGTGGCAAGGGTCTGGAATGTGCTGCCTGGGAGTGTGGTGGAGACAGGGTCAATCATTATTTTCAAAAGGGAATTGAATATTTATTTGATGAGGAAAGATTTACACAGCTATGGGCAAACGATAAGGAAGTGGGACTAACTGAGTTACTTGGAGAGAGGTGTAAGGGCAGGATTAGCCAAATGGCTTCCTTATGTGCTGTAGACATTCTATGATTTATTTAACCCACTGTCCAGACTCCAGCCCTGTTCTGTATAACACACTGGCCAGCCCCTGCATCTTGCAATTCTGTATATTTTTACTATGTTAAAGGCACTATATAAATATAGGTTGTTGTTGCATCTCTGACATCACAGCCATTGTACTGTAACACCAAGGATAAAAGTATTTCACCAGCGTAAGGTTGAACCTCAGCCCCAGACGGCAATGCTCCATGATGAACAGAAGCTCTATCAAAGCCTCTGCCTGAAGTGACACAAAACCCGCTGTGAAAAAGCAGAGAAGCAAATTGAGTGAGTGGGCACAATAGCACCCCTGGTGTGTCAAGGTGTGCCACATATGCTGTGGTGTGTCACCTGTGCTGTAATGTGTCACCTGTGTTGTGGTGTGCTACCTGTGCTGTGCTGTGGTGTGTTACCTGTGGTGCGTTGCGGTGTGCTGGGGTGTGTCATGGTGTTATCTGTGCTCTGTTGTGATGTGTCATTGTGTCACCTGTGGTGTGTTGTGGTGTGTTTTGGTATGTCACCTATGCTCTGTTGTGTTGTGGTGTGGTGTGCTGCGGTGTTTCACGGTGTGTCGCGGAGTGTTGTGGTGTGTCGCGGTGTGTCGCGGTGTGTTGTGGTGTGTCGCGGTGTGTTGTGGTGTGTCACGGTGTGTTGTGGTGTGTCGCGGTGTGTTGTGGTGTGTCATGGTGTGTTGTGGTATGTCACGGTGTGTTGTGGTGTGTCACGGTGTGTTGTGGTGTGTCACGGTGTGTTGTGGTGTGTCACGGTGTGTTACCTTTGGTATGCTGTGATGTGTCACTACTTCAGGTTCGAGCAATGCTGCCATTTGTGGAACCTGGGCTGGTATTAAGGACCTACAGACTGGCTAGCAAATCTGTACCCTTCGACCAGAGTGCAAACACTACTGCTGTGTCTGGAGATTCCTGTTAAGAGAATTCAAGATCGAGTGGATGTTGATAGATTGCCCAGTAACCCCAAAGGAACAGGCAAATCAGCAGCCAGCATGATCGAGCCAAGATAAAGATGAAAGGTGCAATTTATTCATTTCCAACTGGGAGTCTGCACAATTCCTTCCGATTAAACTGACCATCTGGTGGTGGGTCTTATCGTGACTCCCACGAAGCACATTAAGATTAATGAGACTGGGATGAATATAACACAGACACAGAAGAGCTTGACGCAGGCAGATAGAGGCTGACCTATCAACATAGAGACAAAGGTTCAATCGAGTGCAGACAGAGAGAATGAATGATTCTTGCCAGGGTCATGTGTTAAATGAGCTTGGGCAAACTAAATCCACAGCACAAATTCCAAATGAAGCAGAATATCAAAATCTGAGAGGCCACAGGGGCATTGGGATGGGTAAAGGAAACTGTCATAATGCTGCAGGGAGTGTTTGATGAGGACAGTGTAGAGGGAGCTTTACTCTGTATCTAACCCCGTACTGTACCTGTCCTGGGAGTGTTTGATGGGGACAGTGTAGAGGGAGCTTTACTCTGTATCTAACCCCGTGCTGTACCTGTACCTGGGAGTGTTTGATGGGGACGGTGTAGAGGGAGCTTTACTCTGTATCTAACCCTGTGCTGTACCTGTCCTGGGAGTGATGGATGAGGACAGTGTAGAGGGAGCTTTACTCTGTATCTAACGCCGTGTTGTACCTGTCCTGGGAGTGTTTGATGAGGACAGTGTAGAGGGAGCTTTACTCTGTATCTAACCCCGTGCTGTACCTGTCCTGGGAGTGTTTGATGGGGACAGTGTAGAGTAAACTATGCTCTGTATCTAACCCTGTGCTCTACCTGTCCTGGGAGTGTTTGATGGGGACAGTGTAGAGGGAGCTTTACTCTGTATCTAACCCCGTGCTGTACCTGTCCTGGGAGTGTTTGATGGGGACAGTGTAGAGGGAGCTTTACTCTGTATCTAACCCCGTGCTGTACCTGTCCTGGGAGTGTTTGATGGGGACGATTTAGAGGGAGCTTTACTCTGTATCTAACCCCATGCTGTACCTGTCCTGGGAGTGTTTGATGGGGACAGTGTAGAGGGAGCTTTACTCTGTATCTAACCCCGTGCTGTACCTGTCCTGGGAGTGTTTGATGGGGACAGTGTAGAGGGAGCTTTACACTGTATCTAACCCCGTGCTGTACCTGCCCTAGGAGTGTTTGATGGGGACGGTGTAGAGGGAGCTTTACTCTGTATCTAACCCCGTGCTGTACCTGCCCTGGGAGTGTTTGGTGGGGACAGTGTAGAGGGAGCTTTACTTTGTATCCACCCCCTGCTACATGGTGATATCGGGTCTCTGAAATGAATCATTCCTGACAAATCCTTCACTTAGCCCAGCCAAGGAAAAGTAATGCAGATTTCAACTTCTTGGCCCAAGAACAATTTCCAGATTATATTCCAACATGGTGACTGTGGTTGAAGAATTCTGTCAACACTCTACTGAGTCTGATTAATGAAGGTCAACTGTACAGCTCCTCTTGGTTTACAGACATGCCGGAAGCTATGTGCCATGTTTACATGTGACAGCTGTCAGCTATACTTGATGCTGTAATTCATGCTCGGGAACGTGGTGCTGTTAGCTCCAGCGACCAAATAATAAATAACAGATAATCAACTACATCTGTCTCAACATCATCAGTTAAATACTTCATCGGGTGCCCATCCATTAGTCTTATTACTGGAATTCTCAAAGATTAAATATTAAATGACGTAGGCAAAAAAATAAATCATGAGTCAAAAAAAACAAAGATTCTTGTTGCTAATCATGAATACTTGATGGAATTGGAGGGGCTTTGGGTCCATTGGGATGATTTGCAATGGGAGTGAATGGGAAGTGGTTTGATCAGACCGATGGTGACCCAGTCTCCAGTGCGCGGGGCGCCGATGACCCGGGTCTGTGGTACGCGGGGTGCCGATGAGCCAGATCTGTGGTACGCGGGGCGCCGATGACCCGGGTGTGGGGTACACGGGGTGCCGATGAGCCGGGTGTGCGGTACGCGGGGTGCCGATGAGCCAGATCTGTGGTACGCGGGGTGCCGATGACCTGGATCTGCGGTACGCGGGGTGCCGATGAGCCGGGTCTGCGGTTCGCGGGGCGCCGATGAGCCGGATCTGCGGTACGCGGGGTGCTGATGACCTGGATCTGCGGTACGCGGGGTGCCGATGAGTCGGGTCTGCGGTACGCGGGGCGCCGATGAGTCGGGTCTGCGGTACGCGGGGCGCTGATGAGTCGGGTCTGCGGTACGCGGGGCGCCGATGAGCCGGGTGTGCGGTACGCGGGGCGCCGATGAGCCGGGTGTGCGGTACGCGGGGCGCCGATGAGCCGGGTGTGCGGTACGCGGGGCGCCGATGAGCCGGGTGTGCGGTACGCGGGGCGCCGATGAGCCGGGTGTGCGGTACGCGGGGCGCCGATGAGCCGGGTGTGCGGTACGCGGGGCGCCGATGAGCCGGGTGTGCGGTACGCGGGGCGCCGATGAGTCGGGTGTGCGGTACGCGGGGCTCCGATGAGTCGGGTGTGCGGTACGCGGGGCTCCGATGAGTCGGGTGTGCGGTACGCGGGGCTCCGATGAGCCGGGTGTGTGGTACGCGGGGCTCCGATGAGTCGGGTGTGCGGTACGCGGGGCGCCGATGAGTCGGGTGTGCGGTACGCGGGGCGCCGATGAGTCGGGTGTGCGGTACGCGGGGCACCGATGAGTCGGGTGTGCGGTACGCGGGGCAGCAATGACTTGGGGGTGCAGAGAGGTTGAAGAGTCTGCAGGAAAGGAGCAAGTTCAGGGTTGTACTGAGTAACATAGATGATAAAATGGTTCAGCAGTTGTGATGTAGCAGATGGAGGTTAGGGTGACAGTATGAGCTGATATCAGTTTGCTTTCCATTGTCGAGCTGTAAGACGCGAGAGGTGTTTGTAGAGCCCTGGACGGAATGTGCCACAGTACAGATGGGGGGCTTGGTATATGGTACATCTCTTACACAGCATACTTAGGGATCTTTCCAGATAATTTACTGGGGGGAAAATCTATCCTAATATACACTCCCAGAGCCTGCCATTCTTAGAATTCCAGTAACTGAACTACAAACAAGATACAGCTGGATCAATTCTAACCCTACATCACCACCAAGGGGCAATTCTCAACACTGTTAAATACACTAACAGTAAGTTTAGAAAATTCAAAATGAGCTCAGAAAAAGTTCAAAATTAAATCTCTGTTGAGAATTTCAATTTGGTTTGTGTCAGAGGCGTTAATGCTGAGGAGGAGGACACTATCCAATACTATGTACTAACACACACACGCAATGAGGCACTTGCACTCTACAACACACACATATGCTGACACATATATGCCACTAAAAGGCACATGCACACATGCATTCTCTCTCGCATCCACCCACACACGCCTACCTGCCCATACACGCCCACTCACAAACCTTTCATCAGGCATCACTGAGCAGGAATCAGAAGGAGTCCTAGCTGTTTTACTTCCTTTCTAACCCAGGGATAGCAAATACAACAGAAGGGTCCAAACCATAACCCAGTCTGAATCTGGGATGAACTAGAGAGTTAACATAGGCCTTTCAGTGACATTGAAAACAATGCCGTCTGTTAAATTTGCACACCAGATTCAGCAACTCCAAATGATTAATCCTGTGTTTGATGGAGCAGTGTCGAGGGAACTGCATCAGACTTATGCATTTTAAAGTAGTTAGAGAAAAAAATAGTATGTAAAAGAATCACTGGAAAAGAAATAGTGTCAATGAAGTGCTGAACAGCTAATGTCATTCCTAAATTTAAAAAGAGGACAAGTAGTAGTCCAGGGAATTATATCCCAATTAACATAGCATCAGTGTTAAGAAAGAGAGTGGAATCTTTACCAAAGATCTAATGGAGAAAATCGAGAAACTGAAAATATAATAAAGGTTGGTTAGCATGGATTTCAAAAGAAATGACCATCCTTCACCAATGTTATTAAATTTCCTGATGTAATAACAGAAAGGTCGAGTATAGTAAGCAGAGTAGGGCTTAAAGGTAGTTGTTCAGGCTGGTGAAAGGTGTGAAGGGTTGGCCCAAAAGCATCGGTGTTAGGATCACTGTAATTCTCTATTTACATAAACAATGGAGGCTCAGGGAACAGAAACACCATTTTGAAATTTGGTCAACATAAATTGTTTGGGTGTGATGCAGAAGAGAACTGTGACAAATACAGAAAGATATTACTGGATATTGGGAGGGGTAAAGGAAGTGAGGGACCTTGGGGTGCATGTTGTTGAAGGTGAAAGAACAGGTGGATAATGTGGTAAAGAAAGCACATGGAGTGTTTTCCTTTATTGGGTGAGGTGTTGAATACAAAAGCAGGGATGTAATGATGGAACTGTATAAAACTGCTGGTTAGGCCACAGCTGGAATTTTGTGTACAGCTCACATTACAGGAAGGGCATAATTGCTCTGGAAAGAGTACAGAGGAGATTTGTAAGAATGCTGCCAGGGCTTGAAAATTGCAGCTGTGAGGAAAGATTGGATACACCGGGGTTGTTTTCCTTGGAACCGAGGAAACTGAGGGGTGACCTGATTGAGGTGTACAAAATTATGAGGGACGTAGATAGAGCAGACAGGGATGCCTTGTTTCCCCTCGTTGAGAGGTCAATTACCAGGGGGGCACACGTTTAAGGTGATTGGTAGAAGGATTAGAGAGGGCATGAGGTAAAACTTCTTCACCCAGGGGGTGGTGGGTGTCTGGAATTCACTGCCTGGTTTGATGGTGGAGGCAGAAACCCTTAACTCATTTAAAAGGAACCTGGATCTGCACCTAAGGTGCTGGAACCTGCAAGGCTACGGACCAGGTGCCAGGAGATGGGATTAAAACGGGCAGCTAGTTTGTTTATTTTTTTCTTTTTCAGCTGGCGCAGATATGATGGGCTGAATGGGCTTTCTGTGTCGTAACATTTCTATGGTTCTATTAACAAACTCGCAGAATGGGGGGTGTGATTGGCACATGAACTTTAACATAATTAAGTGCAAAGTGTTACATTTTGACAGGAAGGATCAGGAAATCACACGTCCTTTGGAAATTAAGTGTCTAAATAGGGTAGAGGGAGAGAGGGATCTGATGGGTACAGATACACAAATCAATAAATGTCGTGATCTGATGAAAGGTCATTGACCTGAAATGTTAACTCTCTTTCTCTCTCCATGGATGCTGCCAGACCTGCTGAGTGTTTTCAGCATTTTTTGTTTTTATTACTAATAGTGGTTAATAGGTTAATAAGCCCAGCGCAGTTAAACTCTTCATCTGGTAAAAAGGAATATAGAGGCACTAGAGAAGGTGCTAAAAAGATTTACTGGAATGGTGGCAGAATTGAGAAGCAATGCTTATCAGGAAAGACTGAGCAGACGGGTGCTCTTTACACTAGAAAAGATAAGGCTTAGGGGTGACCGATAGAGGTCTAAAATTATTAAAGCATTTGAAACTTGATAAAGAGAATGTTTTCTGATTGTGGGTGAAGCTAGGAGAAAGGACCATAAATATAAGATAGTAACACCAATAAATCCAACAGGGAAGTCAGGGTAAACATCATCACCTGGCAAGTGGGGAGAATGTTGACAGTGCTGCCAAAAAAGTAGTTGTGCCGAATAGTATAGATGTGTTTAAGCAAAGGTAGATAAAGAGATGAGGGAGAAAGGAACAGGAGGATATATTGACAGGATTAGATAAAGTAAGGTGGAAGGAGGCTTGTTAGGAGTATAAACACCGGTATAGATCAAATCCGCCGATTAGCCTATTCCTGGGTTGTAAATATGATGTAGTATGTGATCAGAAGAGAGGGACTGAGGGGTTATAGTGTGAGAAATGGGACAGTGTGATCAGAAGAGAGGGACTGAGGGGTTATAGTGTGTGAGAAATGGGACAGTGTGATCAGAAGAGAGGGACTGAGGGGTTATAGTGTGTGAGAAATGGGGCAGTGTGATCAGGAGAGAAGCACTGAGGGGTTATAGTGTGTGAGAAATGGGGCAGTGTGATCAGGAGAGAAAGACTGAGGGGTTATAGTGTGTGAGAAATGGGGCAGTGTGATCAGAAGAGAGGGACTGAGGGGTTATAGTGTGAGAGAAATGGGGCAGTGTGATCAGAAGAGAGGGACTGAGGGGTTATAGTGTGTGAGAAATGGGGCAGTGTGATCAGAAGAGAGGGACTGAGGGGTTATAGTGTGAGAGAAATGGGACAGTGTGATCAGGAGAGAGAGACTGAGGGGTTATAGTGTGAGAGAAATGGGGCAGTGTGATCAGGAGAGAAAGACTGAGGGGTTATAGTGTGTGAGAAATGGGACAGTGTGATCAGGAGAGAGAGACTGAGGGGTTATAGTGTGAGAGAAATGGGACAGTGTGATCAGGAGAGAAAGACTGAGGGGTTATATTAAGAAATGAAAATTACACACATCTGCAGGCCATCTGTTTATCAGCAGCTATCTTCTATTTATCTGTGGCTCGCATTATGTTGGGGCCGGGCCGTGGAATTGAAAAAAATTATTTATCTCCAATCTCTATCTCTCTGATATGTCTTGACTCAGTTTTGAAGCTGTATATAGAATGGGCAGTAGAAACAAGTTGGAAACAGCAAAAAAAATGCTTTAGTTTAAATTTTGAGGGTAAAATTGCTCCTTGGTTCATTATTGCTCTTGGTTTCCTTGCAAGACACCACATCCCCAGCCTCCCTTGCAGACCCCATGACAGCAGAAAAAGAGCAGCAGGAGGAGAGTTCTTCCTGATATCCGGACTAATATTCACCCCAAACCAACATCACTAATACACACTTTCTCTGGCCAGTTTTTTTATTCTTTCAAGGGACTTTTGTATTTATTGCCCATCTCTAATTGCCCTTGAGAAGGTGGTGGTGAGCTGCCTTCTTGATCCGCTGCAGTCCATGTGGTGTAGGTACACCCACAGTGTTGTTAGGGAGGGAGTTCCAGGATTCTGACCCAGCGACAGTGAAGGAACGGCGATATATTTCCCAGTCAGGATGGTGAGTGGCTTGGAGGGGAACTTCCAGACGGTGGTGTTCTCTCATTACCTCATTGGCACCTGTGGGATCTTCCTGTGTGTAAATCGACTACCACGGTTCTTACACTACAACAGTGAATGAACTTCAACAATACCTCACTGCCAGGAAAGCATTTTGGAATGCCTGTCTTTCCATCTTGCCTGTGACAGATGAGCTAGGTTCTGCCTATTGCCCCAGTGAGGGGTGAGCTCAGGCCTGCCTATTGCCCCAGTGAGGGATGAGCTCAGACCTGCCTATTGCCCTATGAGGGGTGAACTCAGATCTACCTATTGCCCCAGTGAGGAATGAGCTCAGACCTGCCTATTGCCCTATGAAGGGTGAACTCAGATCTACCTATTGCCCCAGTGAGGGATGAGCTCAGACCTGCCTATTGCCCTATGAGGGGTGAACTCAGATCTACCTATTGCCCCAGTGAGGGATGAGCTCAGACCTGCCTATTGCCCTATGAGGGGTGAACTCAGATCTGCCTATTGCCCCAGTGAGGGATGAGCTTGGAGCTGCCTATTGCCCTATGAGGGGTGAACTCAGATCTGCCTATTGCCCCAGTGAGGGGTGGGCTCAGATTGCCTATTACCCCTGCGAGGGGTGAACTCAAGATCTGTCTACTACCCCAGTGAGGGGTGAGTACAACTCTGCCTATGGCCCGTGGCCTCCTCTCCAATCACAATTGGACGTTTTGGTTTAATCGGGAATCCCAGGCAAAGAACAAGTTTGAAAATGGATGGAATTGGAGGGGCAATCCCTTTTAAAACCCAACCTTAAGTATCACCTACACTCTACAGCCTATTTGACCCTTCATTCCTCCCCTTTCTGCTGACCTGCACCTCCCCACTGCCCCTTCACCTGGGTCCTCAGTAAAAGAAGAGTCTTGCACAGTATGGAGAAATTGGCTGAAATTGGCCGCCCCGACATACCCAGTGAAGTGCTGGAACTCACCATGGTTATCTCGCCCAGGCTGAGCTGAGCACGGCCCAGGGTTTGCAGTGCTTCCCACCACTGGGGATTCAGACGCACCGCCATCTCTGCTGCCTGAACTGCCTGGAAAACCTCGTTCAGGATCATGAGAACCTGGAAAAGGAGACAACATGAGGGTTAGTGCAGGACTTTTAGCATCGGTTACCTGTTCTGTATCAGGAGAATTCACAGTGAAAAGAAAAATCTGAACATTGGTCAGGCACCTCCAGCGCAGTGTAGCTCACAGTCACCTCAATAATACCTGGGCTTCCAAGGGTTAAATTACGAAGAAGTTAGATGCCTCTGAGTGGACATGATTGAGGGGCGATCTCATCAAGGCTTTTGAAATGGCAGAGATTTGATGGGGCAGATATAGTACACACGGGGTGGGGGGGGGGAGTGGACAGGCGCCAGTTCACATGGTGGGGGCAGAGTGGGCAGGTCTGAGTGCACATGGGGTGGGGGGGGTTTGTGGGGGGGTGGGGGCCATGTGGGGCTCGGGGGGTGTGTGGGGGGGGCTGTGTTGGGGCTCGGGGGCTGTGTTGGGGGACGGGGGTGTGTGTGTGGGGGGGGGGGCGCCATGTGGGGGGTGTGTGGGGCTCGGGGGGTGTGTGGGGGGGCTGTGTTGGGGGACGGGGGGGGGTGTGGGTGGGTGGGGACCATGTTGGGGTTGTGTTGGGGGACGGAGGGGGTGTGGGTGGGTGGGGACCATGTTGGGGCTGTGTTGGGGGACGGGGGTGTGTGTGTGGGGGGGGGGGGGGGGGCCATGTGGGGGGTGTGTGGGGCTCGGGGGGTGTGTGGGGGGGCTGTGTTGGGGCTCGGGGGCTGTGTTGGGGGACGGGGGGGTGTGGGTGGGTGGGGACCATGTTGGGGCTGTGTTGAGGGACGGGGGTGTGTGTGTGGGGGGGGGGGGGGGGGGCCATGTGGGGGGTGTGTGGGGCTCGGGGGCTGTGTTGGGGGACGGGGTGGGTGTGTGGGGGGGGGGCGGGGGCCATGTGGGGGGTGGGCAGGCCTGAGTTCACAGGAAGAGGGCAGTGACCAGAATTCTCCATCCAGTATTTTCTGCTGTGCTAATAAACTGTCAGGCAAGAGAGGAAAATCTTCTCCAGGCCACACCTCCCACACCCAGCAGGTCAGCGGGGATTCGGGCTAACAGATCATGGCCAGTTCAGTTGTGAATGGATTACTTTGATCTGTGAGTCAGGGCTGGCCTGGTTACCTGGTCTAGGATGACCTACCCTATTCTGGGCAGATTGGAGCGATCCCACCAGCCACTGGGACGTTTGAAATTTTAGGTGCAGCAGATGCCTGAAGTTTCCAGACCCTCAGGAACGTCGGCTCCCTCCTCCTCACACCCCCTCGGCTCCCTCCTCCCCGCACCCCCTCGGCTCCCTCCTCCCCGCACCCCCTCGGCTCCCTCCTCCTCACACCCCCTCGGCTCCCTCCTCCCCGCACCCCCTCGGCTCCCTCCTCCCCGCACCCCCTCGGCTCCCTCCTCCTCACACCCCCTCGGCTCCCTCCTCCTCACACCCCCTCGGCTCCCTCCTCCTCACACCCCCTCGGCTCCCTCCTCCCCGCACCCCCTCGGCTCCCTCCTCCTCACACCCCCTCGGCTCCCTCCTCCTCACACCCCCTCGGCTCCCTCCTCCTCACACCCCCTCGGCTCCCTCCTCCTCACACCCCCTCGGCTCCCTCCTCCCCGCACCCCCTCGGCTCCCTCCTCCCCGCACCCCCTCGGCTCCCTCCTCGTCACACCCCCTCGGCTCCCTCCTCCTCACACTCCCTCGACTCCCTCCTCCCCGCACCCCCTCAGCTCCCTCCACCCCACACCCCCTCAGCTCCCTCCTCCCCACACCCCCTCAGCTCCCTCCTCCCCACACCCCCTCCTCCCCACACCCCCTCAGCTCCCTCCTCCCCACACCCCCTCAGCTCCCTCCTCCCCACACCCATTCAGCTCCCTCCTCCCCACACCCCCTCAGCTCCCTCCACCCCACACCCCCTCAGCTCCCTCCTCCCCACACCCCCTCAGCTCCCTCCTCCCCACACCCCCTCCTCCCCACACCCCCTCAGCTCCCTGCTCCTCGGTTCTTTCTCCCTGCAACTCCTCAGCTCCTCCCCCACCACTCCTCATCCCACCACCCCTCACCCACTCTGCCCCATGCTCCTCAGTCCCTCCTCCCCACACCCCCTCAGCTTCTCCACTCCCTGCTGCTCAGTCCCTCCTCCTCACACCCCCCTCATCTCCTCCAGCCTCTGCTACTCCCTCACTCCTCCCCCCACCCCCTCAGCTCCCTGCTCCTCGGTTCCTCCTCACCACACCCCCTCAGCTCCTCCACTCCCTGCTCCTCAGTCCCTCCTCCCCACACAACCTCATCTCCCCTGCGCCTACTCTTCAGTCACTCACCCCCACACCTCCTCAGCTCTTCCGCTCCCTGTTCCTCAGTTCCTCTTCCCAACACCCCCTCAGTTCCTCCGCCCCTTGCTACTCGCTCACTCCTCCCCACACAACCGCAGCTCCTCCACTCCCTGCTTCTCGGTCCCTCCTCCCCACACCCCCTCAGCTCCTCCTCACCCTGGTCCCTCCTCCCCAAACCCCTCAGCTCCTCTTTACCCTCGGTCCCTCCTCCCCAAACCCCTCAGCTCCTCTTTACCCTCGGTCCCTCCTCCCCATGCCCCTTCAGGTCCTTCTCCCCCTTGGTCACACCAACCCACACCCCTCAGTTCCTCTGTCCCCTTGATCCTCGGTCCCTCTTCCCTACACCCCCTCAGCTCCTCTGCTCCCTGCCTCCTCGATGCCTCCTCCCCACACCCCCTCAGCTCCTCCCCCACCGCTTCTCATCCCACCACCCCACATCCCCACAGCTCCTCCGTTCCCTGCTCCTTGATCCCTCTTCACCACACGCCCTTAGCTGCTCCTCCTCTCGGTCCCTCCTCCCCACACCCCTCAGCTCCTCCTCACCCTTGGTCCCTCCTCCCCACACCCCTCAGCTCCTCCTCACCCTTGGTCCCTCCTCCCCACACCCCTCAGCTCCTCCTCACCCTTGGTCCCTCCTCCCCACACCGCTTCAGCTCCTCCTCTCCCTCGATCCCTCCTCTCCTCTAATAGCTTTCATTTATCCCTCTCTGCTTTAGTGTCCTTAACTGATAGCATCCCATAAATCAATCACCCTTTTGGGGAGAAAAAGTTTCCCCGACACTTGTTTTGGCTCCTAATTTATAATGTCATTCCTTCATTGTCCCTGGATTAATATGCTGGAATTCCCAATGGTTGGGGCATACCATCATATCCAAGACTGCCTGATGCTCTCCCCAACCACTAATCTGGTACAATGCATGTTCCTCACCCTTCTGGGAATGAAGAAGAATGCCAGGGTGCCTGCTCTCCCCTCACTTGCTCCCCAAACATAGTCTGACCAGTTTGTGTTACCACATTAGGAACAGTGTGGGGAGGAAGGCTGCAGGGAGAGGGGACAATAAACAGGCAAAAACACAAACACAGCACCATTGGCAGGCAAAAGAGATGAGTTCGATTTCTTTAATTTTTGCTGCAATCTGCTTTCTCATTTAAAACGAATTACACTGAAATGTTAAAAAGTAATGTCAGGACAGGAATAGCAGCGACATTAGCAATCACTGGCCACACTGTGATGTAAAGCAGTTGGGGAATGAGGGCAGCTCATCAGAGTCACTTAGAAGCCAGTCTCTAATTTGGATCCATCATGTCAGCGCTGATGGTAAACTCTGTATCCCGACTATCTAATCACGCGCTGCAGGATCATTCTGTCTGTAATTTACTGCTATTTTATTTTAAAACGGTGTCTCGCATTTCCATTTGTTCGAAGTGGGTGTAGTCCAAGTGGAAGCCATGCACTAGCTGGGAAAGCTCCTGGCTGCTCCAAGCCATCTTCGTCAGATGACTGCTACTGTAATTGCTTAAAATGGCACAACCTGGGTTCAAAGGGAGCTGAGCCTGACCAATCTCTGCTTGGGGGAGCGGTGGGGAGCAGGGAGAGGGGAGATGTGGCAGTACAGTGGGGAATACTCCTACAATGTGGGGAGCAGGGAAAGGGGAGGTGTGGCAGTGCAGTGGGGAATACTCCTACAATGTGTGCAGCTAAACTTTCAAAAGTTACCTGACAAATTTCCACACACTGAAAAGGACTAGTTGACCGTGAAGCTTCACACTTCTGGGAATGAGGATTCAAGAGGGTATCGTTGTTACAATACGGAAACTGGCCTTTAGGTCCCACCAGTCCATCTAGATTCATGTGAGCAGATAGTTCTCACCACATATACCCAACCTAATCCCCAACCCTTTATCAAACTTTTCACTTCTGCAGCTTACATCGGACTTACAACATGAGAACAGACCAAAACAAAAACAGAATTACCTGGAAAAACTCAGCAGGTCTGGCAGCATCGGCGGAGAAGAAATCAGTTAACGTTTCGAGCCTTCATGGCCCTTCGGCAGAACTGAAGCATAG
Organism: Cetorhinus maximus; assembly: GCF_964194155.1. NCBI lineage: Eukaryota > Metazoa > Chordata > Chondrichthyes > Lamniformes > Cetorhinidae > Cetorhinus > Cetorhinus maximus. The sequence goes on along the minus strand of NC_135880.1, from coordinate 4,549,943 downwards.
TTAGAAGAAGGGCTCCCTTCTTCTAACTATGCTTCAGTTCTGCCGAAGGGCCATGAAGGCTCGAAACGTTAACTGATTTCTTCTCCGCCGATGCTGCCAGACCTGCTGAGTTTTTCCAGGTAATTCTGTTTTTGTTTTGGATTTCCAGCATCCGCAGTAGCTTTTAGCTTTTTGTTTTTATCTATGAGAACAGACCAGTTGTTCCCACTAGTCTCAGTCAGCCCTTAACCCTCCACACAGCAAATGGTTCTAATCATATTCCCTACCCCTTTCCCATTTTCCTTCACTCATTTCTTCAATCTGATCCTGAGTATTGACACTTTCTGCTTCAACCAGTGACTCTGGAAGTGAATTTCACAGCCCCACAACTCTCTTGTGAGGAATTTTCTCCTGCTCTGAATCTCATTTAATGTTTATCTACAGCCCCTTGTTATGGACTAACTACCTAATAAGGTCTAATTAAAGTTTTACATCAGCTCATCATTACCCACTGCATTAAGATCACTCTCACCTGAGTCAGGAGGTTGTTGGTTCCAGTGTCACTCCAGAAATTAGAGCAGAAAAAAACTAGGCTGACACTTCAGCGCAATACTGAGGGGGTGCTGCACTGTTGGACATGCCACCTTTTGGCTAAAACATTAAACAGCTTTCAATGTGGACATAAAAGGGTCACAAGACACTATTTTGAAGAAGAACACCCCAGGGTCCAGGTCAATATTTATCCCTCAATCAACATCACAAAAACTGATCATCTGCTCATGAACACATTGCTGATTGTGGGAGCTTGCTGTGCAGTCACATTTCCTACATTAGAACAGTAATTACGTTTCAAAATACTTCATTAGTTGTGAAGTGCTTTGGAACCTCCTGAGGTTGTGAAAGGCACTATAGAAATGTAAGTCTTTCTTTGGCTCAAAGGTAGAAAAACAATCTGTTGTAATGTTTTCCCCTATCATAACATGGGTCACACTGTTAAAAAAAAGTACATTGATTATGAGGTGCTTCAGGATATCCTTAAACCATGAAATGCACTATATAAATGGTAGCTCCTTCACTGGTTTGAGAGATAACGATAGGCTAGGATTGCAGGGAACAGGTAAGTGCTGAATTGTGTTCCCAGGAGTCTCTGTACTGATCCATGGGGTCCCCCACTTTAGATCAATCACTTAGTTACAGTTGCAGGTGACACCAAACAGAGGGGCACAAAGGACATTGATGAAGCAGCTTGGGAAATAGAAAGTTGTATGAAATATGCAGTTAGGCAGAACAATGACAGATGAAATTAACTAGGGACAAATGCAAAATTGGAAGGAAAGTGGACAACACTGATACCCGCAAGATCTTACAACACAGAGAAAGATCAGTCAGCTCATCAACTCTCTGAAAGAGCTATCCGATTAGTCCCTGTTCTTTCCCCGTGCTCTTTTCAATTTTCATTCCTTTTCAAGATTTAACCAATTTCTTTTTGGAAGTTATCATTGAATCTGCTGCCATGATCCTTGCAGCCAACACATTCCACATATGACAACTTGCTAAATACAAAAAATTCTCATCTCCCCATGGCTTTTTTGACAATCGTCATAAATCTGTGCGCCCTGGTTACCAATCATCCTGTTTATGGAAACATTATTTCCTATATCAAGTCTAGCGAAACACTCTCATAATTTTAAACAACTCTGTTAAATCTTCCGTTAACTTGCTTTACTCTACGAATCATGACATAGAGGAGAATTAAGTTGAGAAAGATCGAGAAGTCTGACCAGAGTCGATCCCCAACATGTGCCACCAACTTAGAGTCGAAAGGCCAAAAGGGGTTGAGTTATCTTGTTAGGGCAGTAGAATAACAGTCAGGTGAAGGCATCCTCAATCAGAGGAAGGCAACCTTGCTTGCTGGTGTTATCTCAGCCCCAGAAAATGCCTAAAGATCCAGGCAGCTGAAAACATGGTCAGCAACAGAGGAGCAATTAAAATTGGGACACTCAAGGGGCCAGAATTAGATGAGTGCAGAGATCTCAGGAGGCTGTGGGGCTGGAGGAAATGACAGAGATGGGGTGGAGCGAGGCCTTGGAGGGATTTGAGAACAAGGATGGGAATTTTAAAATCGAAGCATTTCTTAACGGTGAGCCAATGTAGGTTAGTCAGCACAAGGGTGATGGGGGAACAAGGGGACATAGTGTGAACAAGGACACAGGCAGCTGGGTTTTGGAAGAACTCAAGTTTAACAGAGAATCGAACATGGAAGCCAGCAAGGAATGTGCCGGAATAGACAAGTCTAATGGTAACAAAGGCATGAATGAGGGTTTAGCAGCAGGTGAACCGAGACGGGGTAACATTACAGGGATGGAAATAGGCAGTTTTAATGATGTTGCAGAAATGTGGTTGCAAGTTCATCTTGCAGCCAAATATATAACCAAGGTTGCAAATATCTGATTCAGCTTCGGACAGTTGCCAGGGAAAAGGATGAGGTCAGTGACTAGGGAAGAGAGTTCATTCTGGGAACTGAAGACAATGTCTTCCATCTTCCAATATTTAAGTGGAGGGAATTTTTGCTCATTCACTACTGGATGTCAGATAAGCAGTCTGATAATTTAGAGACGGTGAAGGGAGTGAGAGAGAGGGTGGTGATGTAGAGTCAGATGCTGTCAGCATACATGCAAATACTGACACATAACAGAGGGCACAGACCCTCATTCTCCCACTAGCCAATTCCCCATTCTAGGCATTGTTTACACTTTGTGCGAGAATATTAGGTATGACCCTGTTAAACAGCTTGGTTGTGAACAGGAATGTTCGCCGACTCTAGCATTGTTTCTCTTGGAAAAGGAGCATGAGATGAGCATCTGAAAAAACACTTAATGATTTTCCAGTAACTGCTATTTTTTCAGCCATTGGTTAATGTGTTGTTCTTTTCCCATAAAGTTTCAATCCATCAAAACTCCATAACAACAAGCTTCCACCGCAGTCAGGCTGAGTCAGTTGGTATCAACCTCGCGCGAGACAGAAGCGTATGAAATTCAAACTCACTCCAAAGTCTTCAGTGGAAAATCAAGGCTGACACTTCACTGCAGTACTGAGGGAGTGCTGCACTGTCAGAGGGTCAGTACTGAGGGAGTGCTGCACTGTCAGAGGGTCAGTACTGAGGGAGTGCTGCACTGTCAGAGGGTCAGTACTGAGGGAGTGCTGCACTGTCAGAGGGTCAGTACTGAGGGAGTGCTGCACTGTCAGAGGGTCAGTACTGAGGGAGTGCTGCACTGTCAGAGGGTCAGTACTGAGAGAGTACAGCACTGTCAGAGGGTCAGTACCGAGGGAGCACAGCACTGACAGAAGGGCAGGTGGTGGTGTTCCCATTCAGCTTGTCCTTGCCCTTGTCCTTGTCCTTCCAGATGGTAGAGGCTGCGGGTTTGGAAGGTGCTGTCAAAGGAGCCTCGGTGAGTTGCTGCAGTGCATCTTGTAGATGGTAGACATTGCTGCCACTGTGCGACAGTAGTGGAAGGAGTGAATGTTTAAGGTGGTGGATGGGGTTGCAATCAGGCAGGCTGCTTTGTCCAGGATGATGTCGAGCTTCTTGGGTGTTGTTGGAGCTGCACTCATATAGGCAAGTGGAGAGTATTTCATCACATTCCTGATTTGTGCCTTGTCGATGGTAGACAGGTTTTAAGGAGTCAGGAGGTGAATAACACATCGCAGGATTCCTAGCCTCTGACCTGCTCTTGTAGCCACATTATTTATATGGCTAGTCCAGTTCAGTTTCTGGCAAATGGTAACCCTCAGGATATTGGTGGTATGGAAATTCAGCGATAGCAATGCCATTGAATATAAAAGGCCGATGGTTAGATTCACTCCTGTTGGAGACGGTCAGTCCCTGGCACTTAGATGCACAAATGTTCCTTGTCACTTGGCAGCACAAACCTGAATGTTGCCAAAGTCTTGCAGCATATGGAAATGGCCCGATTCATTATCTGAGGAGCTGTGAATGGAACTAAACACTGAGCAACCAACAGTGCCACTTCTGTAGTTCAGAAAGCTCACAGCACAGGGTAGGTGCAGAACAAGTCTCCTTCTGCATTTTCATCAAACACTCCCTTGGGGTTAGATAGAGTAAAGCTCCCTCTACACTGTCCCCATCAAACACTCCCAGGACAGGTACAGCACGGGGTTAGATACAGAGTAAAGCTCCCTCTACACTATCCCCATCAAACACTCCCAGGACAGGTACAGCACAGGGTTAGATACAGAGTAAAGCTCCCTCTACACTGTCCCCATCAAACACTCCCAGGACAGGTACAGCATGGGTTTAGGTACAGAGTAAAGCCCCTCCTACACTGTCCCCATCAAACACTTCCAGGACAGCTACAACACGGGGTTAGGTAAAGAGTAAAGTCCCCTCTGCACTGTCCCCGTCAAACACTCCCAGGACAGGTACAGCACGGGGTTAGATACAGAGTAAAGCTCCCTCTACACTGTCCCCATCAAACACTCCCAGGACAGGTACAGCACGGGCTTAGATACAGAGTAAAGTCCCCTCTGCACTGTCCCAGCAAACACTCCAGGGCAGATACAGTATGGGTTATCTTCCGTGAAACAGGTTATCTTCCGTGAAACAGGAACAGAAAAGGGTATTCAGTCTGTTCCATCCCTTTGTATTCCAGCTCCCCCACCCAAAGGTGAAAACCAACATTCCGTTTTTCGTTTTGATTCGGCTTTGTACCTGTGCACCAGTTTCTAATGATTTGCTCCTACGCAGCTCCTTCTTTTTTGCTGTGAAAAATATAGTCCAATTCGCGCATTATCTCACACTCATTTAATCCCATTGTAACCTCCTGCTCTCACCAACAGAGCTCACTGTTTTTCCTAATTCATTGCCATCTGGCAACTTTCATAGTGGAAAGAATAAAGAGTTGTCTAAATCATTCATATTGCTTTCCAAAAGTTCAGGCACCAGTGCAGAATGCTGGGGAACGCCACCTATTACACTCTACTTCTGTATCTTACCTCTCAACTAATCATAGTCAATTTTGTATGTTCTTATTGTGCAGAACCTCCCCAAATTCCTCTGACAATCCACACACATAGCATCTTATCTACCCTGCTGCTGACCTCTACAAAAATATGCAACCACGTTGGTCACAGACATGGTTAAGTTTACGGAGGGTAGAATGTGGGAGAGCAGCCAGGAGTGCGTTGCAGTCCAGAGGGTGCCCTGGGATGGATAAGGGTTTCAGCAGCAGATGAGCTGAGCCAGGGGCGAGTTTTGGAAGCAGAAATAGGCGGTCTTATTGATGGCATGAATGAGGTCAGAATCTCATGTCAGGATCAAATGTGACACCAAGGTTGCAAACAAACTGGCTTAATCTCAGGTAACCAGGGAGAGGGATAGAGTCAGGAGCTGGGAAACCTTTGCAGCACCTTTTATAGCTTCAGGACACTCCAAAGCTCTATAGCCATGAAATGCTTCTCTCGTGTAGTCATCATTGCAACATGAAGTTTTGTGTACAGTGAATTCATAAATTAATAGATCATCTATTTCAGTGATCTTGGGTGAGGGCATCAGGGATAACTCCTCTGCTCTTCTTCAAATAGTGTCGTGAGATCCTTAATATCCACCTCAGAGGGCAGACGGGACCTCAGTTTAATGTCTCTTCTGGAAGACGGCACCATTGACAATGCAACATTCCCTTGGTACTGCACTGGAGTGTCAGTCTCTGAAGTCTCAGGGGTGGGGCCTGAACCCACAAGCTTCTAACTCTGAGCCAAGCCATGGCTGATACTAAGAAGTCAGTGTAAATGAGGTCAGGGGACAATGAGATGGCTTTCTGGAGTGAGAAAGCATTGGACAGGTGAGTAATCAATCAAAATGAGGCAGGACTGTTGGACTTTTGGCATGTTTTTGCTCGTAGAGATTACAGTACGCATCATCACGTTAAACAGATATTAAAACTAATGAAAAGTGATAACTGAGTGAGTTAAATGTGGGAGTCTGGTGTTAATACCTGTGCTTTCATCTCGTAGAGTGCGGCACTGTCCGGCATCAGCTGAATGGCTTCATCCCACCGACCAATCGCCTCCCAGTACCTGTGACGAAGAGAAGAATCTCACCTTTATCACCAATCTGCCAAGCTCAGCTCAGGAAGCAGAGAGACAGTTATATGGAATCAGCCAGGTTAATCCTGGACAAACTGGCTGAGCTATCAGGGGAGCTCCTCTCCGGATCCAAAAAAGGACAACGGTTAAAAGGGTTTTGTGGAGTGAGCGAGTTTCCTGATGCTGTCCAGATCTAGACCAGGCTACACCTGGAATAGTGCAGACATTTGGATCACTGCATTCAACAGCCATGACGCTGGTCTCTAGTGTTGGATGGGAAAATGGGCTTGAACTAACAAATTCAATAGGAAAATTCAGGAGAAACTTCTTTACCCAGAGTGGTGAAAATGGGGAACTTGCTACCAGAGGAAATAGGTGAGGCAAATAGCATAGTTACATTTAAGGGGAAGCTGGATAAATATACAAGGGAGAAAGGGATAGTAAAGAATACTGATAGGCTTAGGTTAGGAGAGGGAGGTATTCCAGAGACCCACGGTAATGCTCTGGGGACCTGGGTTCAAATCCCATCATTCAATAAAAATCTGGAATTAAGTCTGATGATGACCACGAAACCATTCGGGAAGGAAATCTGACGTCCTTACCTGGTCTGGCCTACATGTGACTCCAGACCCACAGCAATATGGTTGACTCTTAAATGCCCTCTGAATAAGAGCCATTAGGGATGGGCAATAAATGCTGGCCTAGTCAGTGATGCCCATATCCCATGGAAGAATGATTAAAAAAAGGGTGGGAGGAGACTTAAGTGAAACATAAAGAACAACATAGACCAGTTGGGCCAAATGGCTGTGCTGTCAATTCAAAGCAATTCGATGTAACTGTCCAATACATAAAATCAAATAAATACTGACTGATACACTGCACTTCCCCTTTCCTTCTAAATCAAGGGAGATTTCAAAAACATAGTTGGCAAGTGCAGATTAATTAGGAAAATTTGTTAACTAACTTGATTAAATTTTTTGATAAGGTGAATGAGAAGGTTGATGAGGTTGTAGCGTACAGGAACTTCAAAAGGGAATTTGATAAAGTGCCACATAACACACTTGCCAGCAAAGTTAAATCCCATGGAATAAAAGTGGCAGCATGGTTATGACGTTGGCTGAATGACAGGAAGAGAGGATAGTGGTGAACGGGTGTTTTTCGGACTGAAGGAAAGGTATAAACTGGAGTCCCCATGCAGTCAGCATCAAGACCACTGGTTTTCTTAACGTATTGTTGTGTGGGGCACAATTTCAAAATTTGCAGAAGTTACAAAACTTAGAAATATTGTGAACTGTGAGGGGGATGGTGATAGACTTCAAGAGAATATGGACAGGCTGGTGGAATAGGTGGGCAAGTGGATGATGAAATTGAATGCAGAGAAGTGCGACATGATTCACTGTGATAGGAAGAATGAAGAAAGAGAATATAAAATAAAGGGCACAATTCTAAGAGGGGCGCAGGAGCAAAGGGACTTGGGTTTATATGTGCACAATCGTTGGAAATAGCAGAGCACGCTGAGAAAGTGGTTTAAAAAAAGGACTATATTACAAGAGTAAGGAAGTTATGATCAGCCTGTCTAAAACACTGGTTTAGCCTTAACTGGAGTAGTGTGTGCAGTTCTGGCACCACACTTTAGGAAGGATGTGAAGACTTTAGAGGGATGCAGAAAAGGTTTACAAGTATAGTTTTGGGCTGAGGAACTTCAGTTAAGTGGATCAATTGGAGAACTGGGGCCATTCTCCTTAACAAATAAAAGGTTGAGAGGAGATTTGATAGAGGTATTGAAAATCTTGAGGGGTCTGGACAGGGCAGATAGGGAGAAACTGTTCCGATTGGCGGAAGGGTTGAAAACCAAGGGCACAGATTTAAGGTGATTAAGGTGAACCTGCAATGACATGAGGAAAAGCTTTTTAATGCAGCAAGTGGTTAGGATCTGGAATGTACTGCCTAAAAATGTGGTGGAGACAGATTCAATTGTGTCATTCAAGAGGGAATTGAATAAGCTCCTGAAGAGGAGAGACATGCAGGGCTATGGAGATAGGACAAGGGAGTGGGACTAGCCGAGTTGCTCTTGCAGAGAGCTGGCACAGCCATGATGGGCTGAATGGCCTTCTTCTATGCTGTAAACATTCTATGATCTAAGCACTGCTTCCTGACTGAATGTGTTTTCTATCCTATCTTGCTGGTCTCCTGCAGTGTAGGCCCTGGGATTGACAAGATAAAAATAACCAGTGTTCCACAGAAAGAGAAAACATCTTGTGCAATGCCCATATCCGTCACCTCAACACTGGTGTCTGTGCCTTCAGAGGTGTAGGCCCCAAACTCTAGAATTCCCTCCATAAACCTTTCAATCTCCCTCTCTACTCCTTTAAGACACTGTTTAAAGCTTTTATTTTTGCCTAAGTGCTCTGGTCACCTGTCCGACTGTCTCTATGTTGCTCTGTGCCAAATCTTATTTGATGATGTTCCTGTGAAGCTTCTGGGGGAGTTTTATTATGTTAAAGTGCTACTTAAATGCAAGGTTTTTTTATTCATTCATGGGATGTGGGTGTTTTATGCAGCAATTTAACTATAAGGGGACAGTGTCGGGGCACATCTGGCAAAGGAATATTTTGATTTTCTTTATTTAGTTAGGAAGATCCGTTGACTCACTTGAAAATGTCACTGTATGAGTAAACAGCTGTGTGTCATACACTGTTTAGGTTTAACAGAACTAATTAACCATTAGGCAGCTGGCTCAGAGGATAAACTAAGGAGTCTGTATCCCAAGTGACCTTCCAGTACTGTAAATAAGAACAATTGAGGTTGTGTGTGGCCACATGGGCATACAGCATGTCAAACTGTGGGGTCTGAGTTAAGTCAACTGATCTGGGAGGCAGCTGATCTGGCTGGTGGCAGGTAGAGAAGCAAGGTGGCAGCTTCCGCCACTGATCTCAGCTGGTCACTAGTTAGCCAAGTTACTATAACTGACCTCAGCGTCCTGGACAAAGAGGGGAGAGGGGAGAAGGAAGGTGGAGTGGAGGAGCGGGTGAAGGGTGGAATGAGAGTGTGTGTGAGGAAAGTGAGAATGGGATCAGACCTCCCCAAGCTTCCACTAATAATGGGATAACCTGGTGGCCTTCAGTGTACAGGCAATAGATAAGGAATGGTGAGGTAACAGGAGTCAACCAGCGCCTGTGGTTCGCTACTTCAGGAAGAGTCAGCTACTTCAGGAGTTTGGAGCTCCGACTTGCTCCAAATAAGATGGCCTCTACTGAAATGAGAAGTTTTGTTGTGAAGATGCCACCACTTTGCAACAAAGGCATTGAATAATCTCCCACTGTGCTGCTCTCAGCAGTGACAGGCTCGGTACTGGGGAGTGGAGGCAGAGAGATGCCAGGGAAGAATGGACGGCCATCTCAAAGTGGGAAAGAATCAGCAAGAGACCTGGTGGAAAGAAGCTGGCAGTGCAGGAGAGTTCAGGCTGGGGCTAGAGGCAGCCCAACAGTGGGGAGAAATATGGTCGCTTCCTTTGTTATGATCTTCACATCTGATGGGGCTGCGCTAATCAGATAACTAACACCACATGGAGCACTGAGCCCATTATAAAGCAGCACTCAGCAACAGTCACTTTGTTTCAAATTAATCCTTAGGCCTAGCTCTTGCTGATCTGATAACTGAGTCATACCCAACTCTGCGAACACCATCTTGAGATGCCGTTTAAGAGTATTTGCTTACCAAAAAGACTATCTGGGCAAGTCATCCTATGGCCTGAGAGGAACCCACTCTAGAAGGGTTTCACTAAACCACTGTGACTGTTTATTGCACTCATTGTAACAGTCCTTTATGGTTACTCTTGCCTGGCAGACCAGTTTGAAGTAGTAGGAGGTTCGCAGACTGAATGGCTGCCTCACGGGCGGCGAGATAATAGCTAGCGGGCTGGTCCCATACAACTGCAGGCTTTTATAGGCTCCCACGTGCTATACAATCAGCTGCAGACAATAATCACTGCTGGTGCCTGGAGATATTCTGGACCCAGGTCAAAAAACAAAATAATCTGAAGTCTGTTGATTATCTGCTAACCTGACCTATCTATTCATTCATTCATTCTGGGGATGCGTGCATCACAGACAAGGCTGGCATTCATTGCCCATCGCTAATTTTCCCGGCAAGGTTGCCCTCGTGGTCTGCCTTCTTCAACCAATGCAGCAATCGCTCGGCCACTTCAGAGGACAGCTAAGAGACACCCAAGTCGGCGTGGTTCTGGGGTGACATTGGCCCATTGCTGGTAAGAACAGTAAAGTCTCCTTTCCTGAAGGACATCATTAAGCCAGCTGCAGTGTTACGACAGTCTGACAGCTTCAGGTTTATTAATACCTGTTGTTCTTATTTATTTCCCAATTATTTTAGAAACTGAGGCATCATTTCCTCCCTTTTATATTCCAGCCTCTGGGAAACAGCCATGTTGATTCCTTATTGTATACGCCCATTTACTTTCAGTGATTTCTACACTTGGACTCCCAACACTCTCTGTTCCTCTGCAGTTCCTAGCTTCTCACCATTTAACTGTGTCAACTGCAAACTTGGATATACAAGACCCTATTCCTTTGTCAAAGTCTAATAAATATGAGGCCTCAATACAGATCCTGGGGAAATGCCACTTGTCACGACATGCCAATCAGAAGAAAAATTCTTTCTCCTGCCACTCGTTGCCTACCAGAATTGTTACAATTCTGAGGTTGTGAATATGACTGTTGTGTTTTGGGACTGTGTCTAACAGTAAGCCCGAATTTGATTGTTAGAGATTAAAGGAAGGTTTAGATTCTTTTACTGCAGAGATGGTTCAAGGTATTTACACTTGGAGACAAAGGCAGCAGTTTCTTGATTAACATTGGAGATTGAGTCTCCAAAGTCCCAGAAAGTTGTCGGTTGTAATCAGTTGTGCTTTAAATTGTCCATTTACTTCCAAGGCGAAAGAAAGCTGGGCTCTCAAGGGTAGATAATTAGCATTTCTACCTAGATACAAAACCAACGTGATTCATATTGCTACAGGGAAGGATGCAGAGGAAGCCTGGATTTGGGAGAGAGGAAGCTACTAGAAGTCAAAAAAGTCGCTATGCTTCACCGCGCAGTAATGCGAGTGGAAACTCGCATTCAAATTTTTTTAAAAATTCATTCGTGGGATGTGGGTTTCGCTGGCTGGACCAGCATTTGTTGCCCATCCCCAATTGCCCTTGAGAAGGTGGTGGTGAGCTGCCTTCTTGAACCGCTGCAGTCCACGTGGTGTAGGTACACCCACAGTGCTGTTAGGGAGGGAGTTCCAGGATTTTGACCCAGTGAAAGTGAAGGAATGGCAATATATTTCCAAGTCAGGATGGTGAGTGACTTGGAGGGAAACTTCCAGGTGATGGCGTTCCCACATATCTGTTCTCCTTGTCCTTCTAGGTGGCAATGGTCATGGATTTGGAAGGTGCTTTCTAAGGAGCCTTGGCGAGTTGCTGTAGTGCATCTTGTAGATGGTACACACTGCTGCTACTGTGCTTTGGTGGTGGAGGGAGTGAATGTTTGTGGATGTGGGGCCAATCAAGTGGGCTGCTTTGTCCTGGACGGTGTCAAGCTTCTTGAGGGTTGTTGGAGCTGCACTCATCCAGGCAAATGGGGAGTATTCCATCACACTCCTGACTAGTGCCTTGTAGATGGTGGACAGGCTTTGGGGAGTCAGGAGGTGAGTTACTCGCCCCCACGATTCCTAACCTCTGATCTGCTCTTGTAGTCACTGTATTTATATGGTGAGTCCAGTTCAGTTTCTGGTTGAAAAGATCAAATTTGTGGGGAGTTAAAATGAGACTGGAAGAGTCACTTAGCTTGGGCTAGAGGGAGAGTCTTTGGGAAAAGAAAACCTTACTGGGAGACACAGTATTAAAATTGGAAGGTACCTGGCTGAGAAAGAAAAGAACAGAAATAAACCCTCAGGAATTAGGAATCACTTTGGATTTATTCTGGGAAAATTGAATGTCTATGGAAAGGACAATGTAAAGTATACCTGTGAAGTGTGTTTTTTCCCAGTTAGGCCAAGGAGAAGTGGGGAGGGTGGTATTCCATTCTGTGGTTTAATGTACAAGTTGCCTACAAAGATAATGTTTAGTTAAACGTATTTCTAGTCCTTTGTTACAGTTAATGTCTTAAAATGCAAAATCTAGAAATGTCATTCTTTCAGCTATTAACTGGAAGTTCGAATCTGTTTAAACGTTACTGATCTCTATGAAGATCGTAACAGAATGCGTACCTACATTCAATTAAATAATTCTCCTGTCTTTATAAAATAACTTGCCCTGACTCATGCTGAGCAATGGCATGGGAGGCTCACACCAACATCAGTGAGGAAGGTGTCCAATGAGACATTAAACCAATCATTTACATCAGGTGGATCCCATGGCACTGGTGGAAGAGAAGGGAATCTCTCCTAGTGTCTTGGCCAACATTTATCCCTCAGATGCCATCACTAAGGAGATTAAATGGCCATTCATCTCATTAACTGTCTATAAGGTGTTGCTGTACACAAACCCAACTTCAAAAATATTTCATTCAAACTAAAGCAGCTTGAAATGCAGGAAAGATGTGAAAGGTGCTATATAAATTTTCTTAAACTAACAGTCATGTGTCTGATTACAAGTATCCAAAGCTGTTAGAATCAATCTTGTGCTCAATCTTTCTTGCCACCAGCCCTAATGTAAATTGTTGCCAGCTTTTGGTTTTCAAAAGAAACTTTAAACAGAGGATAAGGATTGAGGAACAGTGGGGTTAAGCACTGTAGGACAGTTTATTCCCTGTACAGCTTACAGAATGACAGCAGTCTGGGAAACAATCCCAAAGTCTGACTCAAATAAACTACGTCTTTGCATTGTATTTATACAAACATGACAAGAATTCTGCAATGTTTCTTAAACAGGAAGGTCACTTCTCTTTTATGTTCTCTGTCATTTCCATACGGGCTTGGTGTAGGGAGCACGAGTCACTTCTGCACCATGAACAGTCACAAGAAGAGGCACAGAGAAGGTTGATGCAGCGACACGGCCAACGGTATGACTGGGATTAGCCACAGCACCTCATTCTAACATTATAACAATAAATCAACATGCATCAGGGAGATTCGTTAATGGGATATTACCACCATACAAATCTTCATACTGCAGGAATAGATCTGCTGTTACATAAGGGATATAGACATTACTTGTGTACCCCTAAACAAGCATTAACAGCAACAAATCTCCTCAATCATAGAAGCTTAGAATGGTTGCAGCACAGACCAACATGTCGTATCCGTGCTGACTCTCTGAAGGACAGTGCCACTCCTCCACCTTTTCCCGGGAGCCCTGCACATTTGTCCTCTTCAATTAATGATCCAAAATCAGAGGTTAATTACTGCAATATTACCACTAAACAAACACTGATATCACAGCAATAAATCTACTCACATCAAGGAGATTTTCATTATTAGGATATTAATGCTACTATTTAATTAAACACCTAAAAAGGTGAAGAAAAGAGCTGCTTGATATCTACATGCTCAGTCATCCATTCTTCCTTCTATTCATTTTCTAACTTTTTAAACTTTATGTAGAGACTTCTGTGCCTATTCATCCTAATCTGGTGTTTCATTCCTTCAAATTTGCATCCTTTTCAAACACTGTAGACCATGACAACTTATTTCACCTTGCCCACATCAGGAGAACCAGAAAGCGCGACCCACATTTTAAAAATATAGGGCACAGAAACAGGCCATTTGGCCCAAGCAGTCCAGGCCTGTGTTTATGCTCCTCTTGAACATTCCATCGCTCCTCCTCTAACTCTATCATAGTAACCCTTTTTTTGTATTCATTGATCAGATGTGTGGGTGTCACTGGCTACACCTGCATTTATTGCCCATCCCTAATAACCCTTGAGAAGATGGTGATGAGCTGCCTTCTTGAACCGCTGCAGTCCATGTGCTGTTAGGAGAGGAGTTCCAGGATTTTGACCCAGTGACAGTGAAGGAACGGCAACATATTTCCAAGTCAGGATGGTGAATGGCTTGGAGGGGAACTTCCAGGTGGTGGTGTTCCCATATGGCTGCAGCCTCTGTCCTTCTAGATTCTAGGTGGTAGCAGTCGTGGGTTTGGAAGGTGCTGTCTAAGGAGCCTTGGTGAGCTTCTGCAGTGCATCTTGTAGGTGGTGCACACTGCTGCTACTGTGCATTGGCGGTGGAGGGAGTGAATGCTTGTGGATAGGGTGCCAATCCAGCTTTGTCCTGGATAGTGTCAACCTTCTTAAGTGTTGTTGGAGCTGCACTCATCTGGGCAAGTGGAGAGTATTCCATCACTTGTGCTTTATAGATGGTCGACAGTTCTTGGGGAGTCAGGAGGTGAGTTACTCGTCGCAGGATTCCTAGCCTCTGACCTGCTCTTGTAGCCACAGTATTTATATGGCTAGTCCAGTTCAGTTTCTGGTCAATGGTAACCCCCAGGATGTTGATAATGGAGATTCAGTGATGGTAATGCCATTGAATCAAGGGGCGATGGTTAGATTCTCTCTTGTTGGAGATGGTCATTGCCTGCCACTTGTCAGCCCAAGCCTGGGTTTTGTCCATGTCTTGTTGCGTTCGGACATGGACTGCTTCAGCATCTGAGTCATCGCGAATGGTGCTGAATCATCAGTGAATATCCCCACTTTTGATCTTATGATGGAAGGAAGGCCACTGATGAAGGAGCTGAAGATGGTTGGGCCTAGGACACTACCCTGAGGAACTCCTGCAGTGATGGTCTGGAACTGAGATAGATTAACGTTCAACAACCACAACCATCTTCCTTTGTGCTAGGCATGATCAGCGGAGTGTTTCCCCCTGATTCCCATTGACTCCAGCAAGGAGCTCCTTGTTACCACACTCAGTCAAATGCTGCCTTGATGTCAAGGGCAGTCACACCCACCACACCTCTGGAGTTCAGCTCTTTTGCCCATGTTTGAACCAAGGCTGTAATGAGGTTAGGAGCTGAGTGGCCCTGGCAGAACCCAAACTGAGCATTAGTGAGCAGGTTATTGCTAATCAAGTGCCACTTGATAGCACTGTTGATGACCCCTTCCATTAGTTTACTGATGATCAAGAGTAGACTGACTTCTGGTGATTGGCTGAGTTGGATTTGTCCTTTTTGTGTACAGGACATACCTAGGCAATTTTCCACATAGCTGGGTAGATGCCAGGGTTGTGGCTGTACTGGAACAGCTTGGCGAGGGGCGCAGCAACTTCTAGGGTACAAGTACTATTGCCCGAATATTGTCAGGGCCAATAGCCATTACAGTGATTTCAGCCATTTCTTGATTTTCTTTTTATTAATTAATGGGATACGGCGTCGCTGGCTAGGCCAGCATTTTTTGCCCATCCCTAATTGCCCTTGTTCAGAGGTGATTTAGAAGTCAAGCACATTCCTGTGGGTCTGGAGTCATATGTAGGCCAGACGAGGTAAGGATGGCAGATTCCCTTCCGTAAAGGGTTGAGTCTTTACGGCAGGTGGCAATGGTTTCCTAGCCATCAGACTTTTAGTTCCAGGTTATTATTGGATTCAAATTTCACCATCTGCCGTGGTGGGATTCAAACTCAGGTCCCCAGAGCATTACCCTGGGTCTCTGGATTACTAGGCCAGTGACAATACCACTATGTCACCACCTTCCCTTCTGTGATGCTGGGGACCTCAGAAGGAGCCAGAGATGGTTCATACACACAGCATTTTTGCTTAAGATTGTTGCGAATGTTTTAGCCTTATCTTTTCCACTGCTGTGCTGGGCTCCTCCATCATTGAGGATGGGGATATTTGTGGAGCCTCTTCCTCCAGTGAGTTGTTTAATTGTCCATCACCATTCACGACTGGATGTGGCAGGACTGCAGAGCTTAGATCTGATCCATTGGTTGTGGAATTGCTTAGCTCTATCACTTGCTGCTTATGCTGTTTGGCACAATGTAGTCCTGTGTTATAGCTTCACCAGGTTGACACCTCATTTTTAGGTATGCCTGGTGCTGCTCCTGGCATGCCCTCCTGCACTCTTCATTGAACCAGGCTTGATGGTAATGGTAGAGTGGAAGATATGCCAGGCCATGAGGTTACAGATTGTGTTTGATGGCCCACAGCACCTCATGGATGCCCAGTCGAGTTGCTAGATCTGTTTGCAATCTATCCCATTTAACAGGGTGATAGTGCCACACAAGGTGTTGGAGGGTATCCTCAATGTGAAGGTGGGACTTCGTCTCCAAGACGACTGTGCGGTGGTCACTCCTACCGATAAGGTCATGGACAGATGCATCTGCAGCAGGCAGGTTGGTGAGGATGAGGCCAAGTACGTTTTTCCCTCTTGCTGGTTCCTTCACCACCTGCCGCAGACCCAGTCTAGCAGCTATGTCCTTTAGGACTCGGCCAGCTTGGTCAGTAGTGGTGCTACCGAGCCATTCTTGGAAACTGAAGTCCCCCACCCAGAGTACATTCTGTGCCCTTGCCACCCTCAGTGCTTCCTCCAAGTGGTGTTCAACATGGAGGAGCACAGATTCATCAGCTGAGGGAGGGCGGTACGTGGTAATCAGCAGGAGGTTTCCTTGTCCATGTTTGACCTGATGCCATGAGACTCCATGGGGTCCGGGGTCGATGTTGGGGACTTCCAGGGCAACTCCCTTCCCGACTGTATACCACTGTGCCAACACCTCTGCTGGGTCTGTCCTGCAGGTGGGACAGAACATACCCAGGGATGGTGATGGTGGTGTCTGGGACATTATCTGTAAGGTATGAGTCCATGAGGATGACTATGTCAGGCTGTGCTTGACTAGTCTGTGAGACAGCTCTCCCAATTTTGGCACTAGCTCCCAGATGTTAGCAAGGAGGGCTTTGCAGAGTCGACAGGCTGGGTTTGCTGTTGTCGTTTCTGGTGCCTAGGTCGATGCCGGGTGGTCCATCCGGTTTCTTTCCTTTAAGAAGTTTTAGTAGATTGATAGTACTGAGTAGCTGGGTAGGCCATTTCAGGGGACAGTTAAGAGTCAACCACATTGCTGTGGGTCTGGAGTCATGTGTAGGTCAGACCAGGTAAGGATGGCAGATTTCCTTCCCTAAAAGGGCATTAGTGAACCAGATGGGTTTTTACAACAATCGACAATGGTTTCATGGTCATCAGGTTTTTAATTCCAGATTTGTATTGAATTCAAATTTCACCATCTGCCACATGGTCAGATTTGAACGCAGGTCCCAAGGGAATTACCCTGGAGCTCTAGAATACTAGTCCAGTGACAAAACCACCTCACATGTTCCTCAAGTTTCCCCTTGAACGCATCCATACTACTTACCTCACCCAGCCCCTGTGGTGGCGAGTTCCACATTCTCCAAACTCTCTGGGTAAAGAAGTTACTTCTGAATACCCAATTGGATTTCTTGGTGACTATTTTATATTGATGGTCTCTAGTTATGCTCTTCCCCACAAGAGGAAATATTCTCTCTGTATCCACTCTGTCAAAGCCTTTCATAACGTAAAGACCTATTAGGTCACCCTTCAAGCCTTCTCATTGAGAAAAGAGACCGAGGCTGTTCACCCTTCCCTGATAGGTAAAATGTTGTAGTTCTGGTACCATCCCTGTGAATCTCTTTACACCTTCTCCAGTGAGTCTATGGCCTGAGTTTCTCGCTTGGCATTTGCGCCAAGTCGGCGGCAGCGGAAGCGGATGTGGAATCCGCTCCTGGCCGCGGTCCTGCTGCAAACGCGATTTCACACTGGATGGCCAATTAAGGTCCGCCCAGCGTGAAACGCGTATTCTCAATGGTCGGAAAGGGCCAGGCGAAGGCGGGAGCCCGTTAGGCGCCCGGTCCAATGGCGACCCAGCAAGCACTTTAAAACCGGCACAGGCAGCTCCCTGAAGGCTACCAGGGGAGAATCTTTGGAGTCTGCACGAGAAACCATTTCATTCAACCAGCGGCTGGAGACGTCAGGTGGGAGGGAAAGTCAGGTGGGCGCTCAGCCCCCTGTTTCTTGGACGAATGTCTCGTGGTCCTGGAGGAGGAGGTCGGTGTCAGGCAGAAGACACTCTTGTTCCCAAGGATGGCAGGAGGAGGCCACCACATCTGACCAAAAAAGCCTGGGAGGAGAGGCAGCCGAGGTCAGCAGCCACAATGTTGTGCGGCACACATCGGTGCAAAGGAATCATCAAAGTGCTATCAAGCGGCACTTGCTCAGTAATAACCCGCTCACTGACACCCAGTTTGGTTTCTGCCAGGGCCACTCAGCTCCTGACCTCATTACAGTCTTGGTTCAAACATGGACAAAAGAGCTGAACTCCAGAGGTGAGGTGAGAGTGACTGTCCTTGACATCAAGGCAGCATTTGACCGAGTGTGGCATCAAGGAGCCCTGGCAAAACTGGAGTCAATGGGAATCAGGGGGAGAACTCTCCACTGGTTGGAGTCATACCTAGCACAAAGGAAGATGGTTGTGTTGAAGGTCAGTCATCTCAGCTCCAGGACATCACTGCAGGGGTTCCTCAGGGTAGTGTCCTCAGCCCAACCATCTTCAGCTGCTTCATCAATGACCTTCCTTCCATCATAAGGTCAGAATTGGGAATGTTTGCTGATGAGTGCATAATGTTCAGCACCACAAATCCTCAGATACTGAAGCAGTCCATGTCCAAATGCAGCAATATCTAGGCTTGTGCTGGCAAGTGGTAATTAACATTCGCACCACATAAGTGCCAGGCAATGACCATCTCCAATAAGAGAGAATCTAACCATTCACCCTTGATGTTCAATGGCATTGCCATCACTGAATCCCCCACTATCAACATCCTAGAGGTTATCATTGACCGTGATCGAATCCTCCCACTTGCCTGGATGAGAGCAGCTCCAACAACACAAGAATCTGGACATCATCCAGGATAAAGCAGCCCTGCTTGATTGGCACCACATCCACAAACATTCACTCCCTCCACCACCGACGCACAGTAGCAGCAGTGTGTACCATCTACAAGTTGCACTGCAGGAATTCACCAAGGTCCTTCGACAGCACCTTCCAAACCCATGACCACTACCATCTAGAAGGACAAGGGCAGCAGACAGATGGGAACACCACCACCTGGAAGCTGCTCTCCAAGTCACTCACCATCCTGACGTGGAAATATATCGCTGTTCCTTCACTGTCGCTGGGTCAAAATCCTGGAACTCCCTCCCTAACTGCACTGTGGGTGTACCTACACCACATGGACTGCAGCGGTTCAAGAAGGCAGCTCACCACCACCTTCTCAAGGGCAACTAGGGATGGAGGAATGGGCAATAAATGCCGGTGGCAATAAATGACGAGGTAAGAGATGGATGCCTTGGAGCTGGAGTGCTGCCACCCACCTCTGTCAGCCAGTCGTGGAGAGGCAGGGCTCTCTGACGAAGGTAAGAGAGCAGTGCACAGAGGTGAGAGTGTCGGGATTGTGCAAATATTCTTGTGTAGTCTCATTATTGATGGGAGCCTCAAACCTGGAGTCCCCATTGATCACTGAAAGGTGAGGGCACCATGATGCAGATCTCCATTGTCTCACCAGGGTGCCTGGCATGCACAGTGACAGTGTGATGACCTAAACTAATGACATATCGTTGTGCTCCCCTAGAATCACCAGCTCGTCCATGAATGCAGTATCCTGAAGAGCCACCCTTGATGCCAGAGGACCACAGGGCTTTAGATGCACTTGCGTCACACCCCCTCTCTGCAGCAAGCACCAGCCCAGATACCAGCTCCTCGGTGGGCATTAGGTTGTCGGCACATAGTGGTGAGGGCACTTCGCACTCGCTTAGAGAGCAGGCAGAGGGAGTGTGTGCCCGGCAGTTGGAGGACTGCTGGAGACCAGGACAATGCTGATTCAAAGGCTGATGATGAGTCTCTGGAGTCGTCCATTAGGAGGTAGATGCTGGATGTTCAGCGGGATGTGCAGGAGGATCTGGTGGGGATCCATGAGGGTATGTGTGCCATGGTCTCTGTTGTGGAGGAGTCCATGTGGAGCATGAGCGCTGAGTTGATCCTCATGGCCGAGCGCACTGTCTCCTCCATTGACAGAGTGGCGACTCTCATGGAGAGGCAGCTCCTGGGACAGAATCAGGGGCTCCCAGGGTTGTGCTCAGATCTGCAGCCCTCACACAGGCAATGACCTCAGGTGGTCAGTGTCAGTGTGGGAGATGGGTGAGGCACCCAGTATCCCAGCTCGGTGCCCATCCATCAAAGGCGAGCAGGGAGGTCCAGAGCAATCTCACATTGGCACACGAGTTGCTGGTCGTCTCTGTGGGCTCCCCTGAGGGCGCTCTGGATGATGGCAGCAGCTCCTCTGCCAGTGACCGTGACATCTGATGAGGCTGCGATGACTGGGGAGATGCCAACCATGGCACTGGCCTCTCCCTCCCAGGCGGGGCCAGCACAGGCTCCAATGGCCAGAGGACGACCACCAAGCTCATCAAGGCCGACAGGGCAGCACAGTCAGCAGCTGTCTCCAATGCCACTGCCAGCGAGGTGGGTGGGGCTACAAGATACAGAATTTGCAAACGTAATTTAATTCACCATGAGCACAAGAGGGGCTGTTTCACGGGTGATCTTCTGTTCTGCCATGTTTTGTTAATATGTTTACTAGTGTGGCCATTAACACCAGATATAGTTACGTTTATTTGATGTAAGTGTCAAAATGAGATAAATTTTGATTTTGTCTTAATGGCCTGAGCGTGCTCCACTTGTTTTGTAGGACACGCCAGTATCTCACGCTGGAGGTGAGTGGCTCTAAACTTTATTGCACAGGCACTGAGTGGACTTTGGGTTCAAAGGAAAGGGTCATTTCAGGCACCCGGGATGGAGGTGGTGTCCCTGCCATGAGGTGGAAGCTGGTCTTTGACAGACGAGCTGAAGGAGCGTTGGATTAAGGTGTCCCTGCATCCCTGAAGGATCCAGAGGTCGGCCTCCATGCCCTCAGCATTCTCCTCACCGGGCTCCTCTCCTCACTCACCACTGGATTCACTCTCTGTGGCCTGTGGAATTGTCTCAAGTTCCTCTTCCTCCAGTGCCAGATTGTGGAAATCACAGCATTCAACCACCATCAGTGACACCCACTCTGGAGAATATTGCACTGCTCCCCCTGAATGGTCCAGGCATCGGAAGCGTATTTTCAGAAGACCTATGGTCCTCTCTATCACTGTCCTTGTGGAGACATGACTCCTATTATAATGCTGCCCTGACTCTGAACTTGAGTGGCAGAGAGGCATCATGAGCCACATTTTCAACAGATAGCCCTTGTCACCCAGCAGCCATCCATCCAGTCGGGCTGGAGCACTGAAGAGCCTCGGCACCTGAGTGTGTCTGGAGGATGTAAGCATCATGGGAGCTGCCTGGGTACCGTGCACAGACTTGCAGAATCTGCGTCTTGTGGTCACAAACCATCTGGACGTTCATTGAGTGGAATCCCTTCCTGTTGACCAAGGCACCCGGCTGACCCTCTGGCTCCTTGATGGCCACATGTGTACAGTCTATTGCACCCTGGACACGGGGGATCCCAGCAATCGCTGCAAAGCCTCTGGCTCGCTCAGCCTGGCTGGCCTCGTCCGTACGGTAATGAATAAAGGTCAGTACCCGCCTGAACAGAGCTTCTGTCACCAGCTTGACACAACTGTGGACAGCTGATTGGGGGACTCCACACAGATTCCCCACTGACTCCCTGGAATGAGCCAGAGGCATAGAAGTTGAGGGCCACTGTGACCTTTAGAGCCACTGGCATGGGGTGTCCACCCACACAGTCGGAGCTAATTTCAGGCCAAATCATCTGACAAATGGAGGTCATCTGGAGAGGCAGAGCTTCCTTTGGCATTGCACCTCAGACATATTGAGATCGCTGCATCGCTGCCTGTAAACCCCGGCAGCAGGATAATGGCATCTTCTGTGGCCCCTTCTGCCTTGGACTACCTGCTGGCCCTACGCCCCTTGTGCCTGCGCCTCTTCTCCCACAGGTCCCTCCCCTGGAGGCTGCATTGGGACACCCAGTCTCCTCTCCCTTCTGCCCCTCTCTCCCTCCTCAGAGGAGGTGCCTCCAGCGGAGACCCCAATCTCCATTCCCAGGGTAAGGGAAGGCCGTCTGGTGCCTGGAAGAGTCCACATGGTCTGAATCCTCTGGGGGCCTTGGAGACACCGATGACCCCTGAAATAAAGCCTGGAAATGCTGAGACTGAAGCTCAGAACAGAGATGAAGCTGTTAGGTTCAAATAAGCAACCAGCAGCAAACTGTATCCTAAACTCCTCCCTACTCACACTGGCAATGCTGCTGACCCCTTTTTATCCCCCCCACCCCCCCGATGAGGTTTTGTTGAAAGTGGGCTGCCTGCCTGCCTGTTTTGCCCGTGTGACAAGCACGAAATCAATCGGGCAACGGAAAATCAAAATCAGCTGCTTTTTTCATGGCCTGAAGTGACCCTATAATTGTTGCCGGGTGCACCTCCAACACCCGCGCCCACAGGCCTGAGGGTTGCTGGTGTGTGGGATGACATTGGGGACGCTCGCCCGACATCATCTTACGCGATTGTGTGTCCGTTCGGGCCCGCGAGATGTAAAATTCTGCCCTATATTCTTTACATATGGCAATCAGAAGTGTACACAATGCCCCCAAGGTACAGGTTTAGCATAACCTCTCTACTTTTCCATTCTACCCCTCTAGAAATAAGCCCTAGAGCTTGATTTTATTTTATTGACTGCCTCCAATAGCCCAACTTGAGGGGTAAATTCACAACTGCCATGCAGAAACAGAATTCACGAGTGAGTGACCAAGGTCCTCAGGGAGGTGATGAACACAGTCAGTATTGATTCATTCAAATATGGATCAATGCTTTTCAGAAAATGACATTTTGGGATACAGTGCATGAGTAGTTTGAGGCACAGCGTGTGCTGTGGATTGTGAAGGACAGGCGAGTCTGGATGTTTGGTTCTTCCGCTGGTTTTCTCCACCTGGTGTCTGGATCTGTTGTAGACTCATTGATAGAGACTGGTCACAGTGATTAATCAATGACTCCACTGTCGTTGTATCACGTGTGACTATCAGGATGGTAGAAGGTGAACCAGTTCAAGGTTGTTTTATTTTTAGGCTACACTCCCATCGGAAAAGCTTTTCGTACAGAAGTTTGAAAGTGGGATCAGTCACTGCGTGTGAACCCAGCATTGAGGTTCAAAGGGACAGAGCATGAGAACCTGAACTTACCAGCTGATAAACAAAGCAGGGAAGGATTCCCCAGGGCACTTGATTAGTCAAACCATGCAAGTCATACAGGTTCTAGGTTCAATCCATGATCCAAGTCTAGACAGCAGCACGGAGGGTGAGAGCTGGGGAAAGTCAGTCAGTCAGTCAGTGTTCCTGACTGTGACCCAGCCCATGCAAATCACGGCCAAAGACAAGGCTGGTTCCAACTACCAACATCCTGGGGGTTACCATTGACCAGGAACTGAACTAGCCATATAAATACGGTGGCTACAAGAGCAGGTCAGAGGCTAGGAATCATGTGATGAGTAACTCACCTCCTGACTCCCCAAAGCCTGTCCACCATCTCCAAGGCACAAGTCAGGAGTGTGATGGAATACTCTCCACTTGCCTAGATGAGTGCAGCTCCCACAGCACTCAAGAAGCTTGACACCATCCAGGACAAAGCAGCCCACTTGATTGGCACCACATCCACAAACATTCACTCCCTTCATCACCGACACACAGTAGCAGCAGTGTGTACCATCTACAAGATGCACTGCAGGAACTCACCAAGGCTCCTTCGACAGCACCTTCCAAACCCATGACCACTGTCACCTAGAAGGTCAAGGGCAGCAGATAGATGGGAACACCACCACCTGGAAGTTCCCCTCCAAGCCACTCACTGTCCTGACTGGGAAATATATCGCCGTTCCTTCACTGTCGCTGGGTCAAAATCCTGGAACTCCCTAACAGCACTGTGGGTGTACCTACACCACATGGACTGCAGCGGTTCAAGAAGGCAGCTCACCACCACCTTCTCAAGGGCAACTAGGGATGGGCAATAAATGCTGGCCCAGCCAGCAATGCTCACATCTCATGAATGAATAAAAAACCCCAAGACATCCTTGCGAGTGAACACGTCACTGGCTATACTCAGACCTGAAGATTAGCCACGTCACCATGGTATGAGGAGCGCCGTTGCCCCCCCCCACCCCCCACCGTGCAATCCCATAGCAGCAAAAGTCAGCCGAGAGGTGGAGATCAGTAAAACCGCTGGACAAATGTGTTAATGAGCTCAGCTTCCTGACTGCCTGTGAACAACATCCAACAATTCTCTCTAACACAGCTGGGCTGAATATCTTGGGAGCTTTGCGCAAATCCTCGGCCAAAGGATCAGGCCAATCTCCCCAGTCTCTCATAATCTCAACATCGGTGCTATCTGCTGGCTGGGCTAGTGTGACTTTCAATCTGATCTTCTCCCCACGGTTGTGTGTCACTGGGACATTTCAGGGCCTGACCAAGATCACTGGACGGTTTGATGTAGACGCTAGGAAAACAGCTACAGGAAATGAACTGTTTTGCAGAAACGTCTTGTTCTAGCTGGTGAGCCAGCTGGCATGCTCTGGAGTAATGTCACATCAGTGCTTTCCGGAATATTTCCTGGGCTGCCCTCCGCATGTGTGTTTTCACTTAAAAGGTAATTTTCTAAAACAGCCAAGTGATTAAGGCGCTCATTCTCCCTGACAAGTTGCGCTTCTTTTGCTAAGTAACTGAGGTCAAGGGGCTGTGCCCTCCAACCAGCACTAACAAATTGGTCAGACTCGTGCCAGTAAGGAGGAGGGTGCTCCCTGGGCCCTCAGTACCACCAGGTGAAGGGGGATAACCAGGCACCACCCACAGTCTGGCTGTTCTCCAGTGATCAAATCTCCTGCAAACAGCAACAAGATAAATGGCCAGTTAATCTGTATTAGCATTGCTGGTTAACTGATCCCTGTTGAGCATCACATGGGGAGAATGCTCATGATAAAGAGGAACCAGTGGGTGTAGCGCATTAACACTTTGGAAAAGCATTTGATAAGATGCAGTAATTTCCTTACCCAACAAGTTATTACTCAAAATTACGGCTCCTGGGATTTGGGTAATATATTAGCATGGATAAAAGCCAGTTAATGATATCGTTGTCAAAACTAAATGGATAGCTGAATTGAAGGGAACAGTGTATACTCTTTCGAGTTATCAACAGTCACAGATTGCAACTCTTTGAGTCAAGGGACATTAACAATTACACTAACTCAGAAAATTAAAATACTTGAGTGGATCCTACAATCAAGAAACTCTTCTACACAGCTGTAGTTGAGAGTGCTACCGCTTTTGGATGTCTTGCCTGATACTGTTGTTTCAGCAAAGCAAGCGCTTCAAGGGAACAGAGGTTATTGAACCAGGTAGGACTGGTATTTGAAAAGCAGATCTCCTTTGACGAAATCTGCTCTCAGATTTTGGACAGGAAGCAGAGAGTAGGGATAATTAAGACATGTTTTAAGTTGTCAGGCTGTAACTAGGAGAGTGCTGCAAGGATCAGTGCTGTGGCCTCAGCTATTTACAATCTATATTACAATCTATATTGCCTTAAATGAGGCAAACAAGTTTATTGGATTCAGATTTGTTGATGCTACAAAAGTTAGGTGGGAATGTAAGCAAGGAGGCTGCAAATAAATAGGGTGAGATAAGTGATTGTATTCCATCTGCCATGTCTTGCCCAATGTAGGGAACTATGGAGTTATCCACTTTTAGCAGGAAAAAATAGATTTTGTTTTTAAAATGGTGACACTACTATCCTCAAAAGAATCTGGTGAAGTCTTACTGCAGCTGTACAGGGCCTTGGTGAGGCCACACCTGGAGTAGTGCACACAGTTTTGGTCTCCTTAACTAAGGAAGGATAAACATGTGCAAGAGGGAGTTCAGCGAAGGTTGCTGAGACTATTTCCTGGGATGAGGGGACTGTCCTCCGGGAACAGATTGACTAAACTCAGCCTATATCGTTTAGGAGAGTGAGCAGTGATCCAACTGAAACAGAGAAACATCTTTGGGTTTGACAGGCCAGATGCTGAGAGGATGGTTCCCCTGGCTGGGGAATCTAGAACTAGGGGGCACCATTTCAAAAGAAGAGGTGGGCCATTTAGGACTGAGGTAAGGAGAGATCTCTTCATTCAAAGGGTTGTGAATCTTGAGCTCGAAGAAAACTCTGCTGCCCATGTCCTAACTCGCACCAAGTCCTTCTCGCCCATCACCAGTGCTTGCTAACCTACACTGGCTCCCTGCCCAGCAACATCCAAAACACCGCTAGCCATGTCTGAACTGACAGCAAGTCCTGTTCCCCTATCGCCCTACACTCGCTAACCGATACTGGCTCTCAGACCAGCAACGTCTGGATTTTAAAGTTCTCATCCCAGCTTTCAAAATCCCTCCACGGTCTTACCCCCTCCCTATCTCTGTAATCTCCTCCAACCCCACAACCCTCCCAAGATATCGGAACTTGTCTAACTCTGGCCTCTTGGTTATCCTTAATTTTAACTGCTCCACTGCTGGTGGCCATGCCTTCAGTTGTCTAGGCCCCAGCTCGGGGGGAATCCCCCCCCCCCTCCGTAACTAACAGTGGTAGGTTTTAAAACACGCGTAGGTGCTGCCGTGTTCCACCTCCGAAACGTTCTTTAAAACCTCTCTCTTTCAGCACTCCTCAGGTCACCTGTCCCCCCCTGTATCCCTCTACTTGCCTTGGTGTCATATTTTGTTTTATAATGCCCTTACGGCATTATAATACCCTGCACCACAGGGACTGCAGTAGTTCAGGAAGGCAGCTCACCACCGCCTTCTCAAGGGCAGTTAGGGATGGGTAATAAATGCTGACCCAGCCAGCGACGCCCACATCCCCTGAATGAATAAAAATAAAGCAGTTCCTTGGAAACATTTTGCTATGTTAAATGCTACTTGATGATGGTGATGTGGTGGTGAGCTAAGGTCAACCTTGTGGTTTTTAACTATGGGACTGGGACACTTTGGCTACACAAACAGCTAGAGTGCAGTTCTCTCCCAATGCGCTATCAAGATGGGTCCCAAATACATTCGGCTCCATGGCCCTGAGCAGGTCTTCAAATGAGTGGATCACTGCCTCCCTCTGCTGGAATAGTCCATGCACTGCAGGTGAGAAAACAAACTACACCACAGAAATTCAACACAACAGGTCTACAACTGAGATAAAAGCAAAAAAAACTGCGGATGCTGGAAATCCAAAACAAAAGCAAAAATACCTGGAAAAACTCAGCAGGTCTGGCAGCATCTGCGGAGAGGAACACAGTTTATATACTCCACTCGAGCCTCATCCCATTTTTATTACCTCTTCCCACCCATGCCCTACAGTTTCTCAATTCTGGTAATATCCTCGTAATCTTTACTTTAACATGGACACTAGAATGGCATAGTACACCCAAGTGGTAAAAGAAGCAACACTGACATTGAGGAAAAACACAGTGTGCGGCTACGATCTGGAACGCTCTGCCCGAGTGTGTGTGATGGAGGTAAATCAATTGAGGCTTTCAAAAGACAATTATCTGAAGTGAAACAATGTGCAGGACTCGGGGTGGGGGTTGGGGGGGTGGAGTCGGGCTAGCTGAGTTGCTCTTACAGAGAGCTGGCACAGGCATGATGGGCTGAATGGCCTCCTCCTGTGCTTTATCCATTCAATGATTCTACAAGTGTGGTAGAATCAAATTTAACATTACCCCCCAGCTTTCAGTATGATACAGCACAGGAGGTTATTCAGCCCATCTTAACTATGCTGACTCTTCAAAAGAGTTCCCCAATTATTGCCCCTGCTCTTTCCCCATATCCCTGCAAACATTTCCTTTTCAAGTATTTATCCAATTCCCCCTTTTGAAACTTACTATTGAATCTGATTCCACCACTTTGTCAGACAGTGCGTTCCAGGTTAGTTCAACCCACTGCATAAAAAATACTTCCTCATCCCCACTCTGCTTCTTTTGTCAATCGCCTTAAATCTGTCCTCTGGTTACTGAGCCTCCTGCTACAGGAAACACTTTCTCCTGCACAGAGAGAACATAGAACATTTGTATTCTGCATCCGTAGGAATGAACCCAGTAACTTCTCCAATCTGCTTTGGTTCATTCCCCGTAACCAGATCCAACAACGAACCCTCCCTTGTGTTTCCTACACACTGGGGCCAGAATGGAATCCGGTACCCACTTTAAAAACTCACTCCCCCCTTCTCACCTTTCAGAGAGGGAGTGAGAGTTTAGGTGAAGGCAAATGAAATCCCCCATGATTGTTTGTCACACTTCACATTGTCCCTACTAATTTCTCACTCCATTTCCTCTCCGCGCTGTAGTATCCCACCATAGTGTGACCAATCACTAACTCAATCCAAACGCATTCTGTTTCTATCTCTCTGTCAGTTATGTCCTGTCTTGCTCCTGCTTTTTGACACAGTTACTCCTCCTTCCTAACACATTGCAGGCTACAATATTTAACTGTCAAATCTCCCCTGTCTGTAGCCTGGTGTCTGTTAGAAAGTTCAGTATGGAGGGTCTCAGCAGCAATTAAATACAGCATCACCTACCTCAGCTGGCTCAATCATATAAACAAATAACTTGCATTGATATAGCACCATAGCAAGCCCCAAAGCATTTCACAGCCAATGAATTATCTCTGCAGTGTAGTTGTTTATTTGTCAACACAGTGGTGAAATTGTGCACAGGAAGGGGAACATCAGCATAGTGGTTATGTCACCAGGTGCAATCTACTGGCCTTAACTAATGGTATTGAGACATGATTTCAGAATCCACCACAGCAGTTGGAGAACTTAAATTCAATTAATTCAGAATAAATAGAGTCATAGAGGTCTACAGCACAGAAAAAGGCCTTTCGGCCCTTCGAGTCTCTACCAGTCAAACAAGTACCTAACTATTCTAATCCCATTTGCCAGCACTAGGCCCATAGCCTTGTATGCCATGGCATTGCAAGTGCACATCCAAATACTTCTTAAATGTTAGGAGGGTTTCTGCCTCTACCACCCTTTCAGGCAGTGAGTTCCAGATCCCCACCACCCTCTGGGTGAAAAAATTCTTCCTCACATCCCCTCTAAACCTCCTGCCCCTTACCTTAAATCTATGCCCCCTGGTTATTGATCCCTCCACCAAGGGGAAAAGTTCCTTCCTGTCTACCCTATCTGTGCCCCTCATAATTTTATACCCCTCAATTATGTCCCCCCTCAATCTCCTCTGCTCCAGGGAAAATAACCCCAGTCTATCCAATCTCTCCTCATAATTAAAACTCTCCAGCCCAGGCAACATCCTGGTAAATCTCCTCTGCACTCTCTCCAGTGCAATCACATCCTTCCTATAATGCGGATTCCAGAACTGCTTGCAATACTCTAGCTGTGGCCTAACCAGCGTTTTATACAGACCCAGCATAACCTCCCTGCTCTTACGTTCTATGCCTCAGCTAATAAAGGCAAGTATCCCATATGCCTTCTTAACCACCTTATCTACCTGTCCCGCTACCTTAAGGGACTGGTGGACATGTACACCAAGGTCTCTCTGATCCTCTGTACTTCCCAGGGTCCTACCATTCATCGTGTATTCCTGTGCCTTGTTTGTCCTGCCCAAGTGCATCACCTCACACTTATCCTGATTAAATCTCATTTGCCACTGATCAGCCCATCTGACCAGCCCGTCTATACCCTCCTGTAATCTAAGGCTATCCTCCTCACTATTTACCACCCCACCAATTTTCGTGTCATCTGCGAACTTACTGATCAACCCTCCTACATTCAAGTTTAAATCATTTATATGTACCACAAACAGCAAGAGACCCAACACAGATCCCTGTGGAACCCCACTGGACACAGGCATCCAGTCACAAAAACACCCCTCGACCATCACCCTCTGCTTCCTGCCACTCAGCCAATTCTGGATCCAATTTGCCAAATTGCCTTGGATCCCATGGGCTCTTACCTCCGTTATCAGTCTCCCATGTGGGACCTTTTCAAAAGCCTTGCTGAAGTCCAAGTAGACAACGTCAAATGCATTGCCCTCATCTACACACCTGGTCACCTCTTCGAAAAATTCCATCAAATTGGTCAGACATGACCTTCCCTTAACAAAACCATGCTGACTGTCCTTGATTAATCCCTGCCTCTCCAAGTGTAGATTAATTCTGCCCCTCAGAATTGCTTCCAATAGTTTCCCCACCACTGAGGTTAGACTGACTGGCCTATAGTTCCCTGGTTTGTCCCTTCCTCCCTTCTTGAATAATGGTACCACATTGGCTGTCCTCCAGTTCTCTGGCACCTCTCCTGTGGCCAGAGAGTTTTGAAAATTATTTCCAGCGCCCCTGCTATCTCCTCCCTTGCCTCACTCAACAGCCTGGGAGACATTTCATCTGGGCCTGGAGATTTATCTACTTTTAAGCCTGCCAGGCCACTTAGAACCTCCTTTCTATGCTAAAATCTGGAATAAAAAGTTAGCCTGAGGATGGTGACCATGAAACTATCCTTAAAACCCATCTGGGTCACTAATGTCCTTCAGGGAAGGAAATCTGCCATCCTTCCCCAGTCTGGCCTACATGTGGCTCCAGACCCACAGCCAATGTTCCCTCTAACCTCTGTTTGCTGTGGGCGGCCAGTTTGTCAGACAGCACTGTCCCTTTAAAATTGGTGCACAGTTGTACACACACACATCTGAAAGGGAAGGTTGCATGTGCGTGGTCCGTTTGGCTCAAATCCAATTGTTTCACAGCTGCATGCACAGTTTCCAGGGAATACTGCCTGCTGCAATGTGGTCACTTCTAAGCTGCCCTCTGAGGTGTCCTCGCAATTGTATTCAAAAACCACCACCTTCTCAACGGCGATTAGAGCTTTGTCCAGCAATGTCCACCTCCCACAAACAAACGGGCATTTAATCTGTTTTGGTCATCTTTGTTCAGGGATCGATGTTGGGCAGGGCACTGAGAGAACTCCCTGCTGTTCTCTGAATGCTTCGCGTGAGATCGATCACATCCACCCAAGCAGGTGGACAGGTCCTAATTTAACATCTCAGCTGAAAACTGAGAAGCAGGAAGTACAGTTAACGGGGAACATGAACCAGAGCTCTGAAACACCATCACAGGAAGGAGTAACTGATTACTCTGCAGAGTGGGCGGTCACGTGGATGTTAATGTAATCATAGGCAAATCTCCTCTGGCACTGATGGAGGGGAGTCAGCAAGAGAAATTATGTTTTATGAGTGTTTACGCCATCTGGAAAAGGGCATCAGATTATCGATTGACAATGGCTGAATCACTCAAATCCTAGCCGTAGGAAATGGTCATCAGAATTTACACACTGGTGCTTTGGGGATGGAATGCCGGCAGACAGGGGCTAAGGGGAATACTTTGATGATACAGTATAGCAGGTTTTACCAGAACTGTTCTGATGAAGAGTCATACGGACTCGAAACGTTAACTGTGTTCCTCTCCGCAGATGCTGTCAGACCTGCTGAGTTTTTCCAGCTATTTTTGTCTTTGTTTCAGATTTCCAGCATCTGCGGTATTTTGCTTTGGCCGGAACTGTGGTTGGGAGGATTGGGGAGGATGGAATGAGGGGTTAAAAATCACTGGCACATTCCTAGTGTTTGTCAGTGGTGGAGGGTGCAAAACACACTTCACTGCACTGGGAATAGCAGCAGAGCAGTTATGTTGCTGGGCGAGTAATCCAAAGGACTAGGTGAATGATCCAGAGACGTGAGCTGGAATCCCACAACAACACGGGCAATTTAAATTTGATTAATTAAATCTGGAATAAAAAGATAATCTTAGTAATGGTGACCATGAAATTACTGGATAATCATAAAAACCCATAGGGTTCCCAAAGGTTCCTTTAGGAAAGGAACTCTCCTGTTCTAGCCTAGGCACTCACACTCACGTATTTGTATTTACAGTGCTCACCATTTCTAAATGTTAGTAAATCACAGGTGATGATTAGCGCATTCTGTTTGCTGTCAAAATTCATCACTCACTTTCTAAAAACAAAGACTTCAAAATTAGGATCAGGAAAGATTTTGTCCCAATTTAATATAGTAACAGGATTATTTTATATCAGAATTCGGGCCCAGTAAAGGTCTGCGATCAGTAATCTGCAACATTTTTCACACATAAACATTATACAATATACATTTGCCTTCCACTTTGTCTTGAGATAATTTTGTAGAACAATAGATTTGTTGGAGAAAGAGGAAAAAAAAACATGTTAGTAAGCTAAATAAATGCTGAGAAACTGTGTACACTGTGCAGACTATATAAATGCTGGGAAACTGTGCACACTGCGCAGACTAGATAAATGCTGGGAAACTGTGCACACTGCGCAGACTAGATAAATGCTGGGAAACTGTGCACACTGCGCAGACTAGATAAATGCTGAGAAACTGTGCACACTGCGCAGACTAGATAAATGCTGGGAAACTGTGCACACTGCGCAGACTAGATAAATGCTAGGAAACTGTGCACACTGCGCAGACTAGATAAATGCTGGGAAACTGTGCACACTGCGCAGACTAGATAAATGCTGTGAAACTGTGCACACTGCGCAGACTAGATAAATGCTGGGAAACTGTGCACACTGCGCAGACTAGATAAATGCTGGGAAACTGTGCACACTGCGCAGACTAGATAAATGCTGGGAAACTGTGCACACTGCGCAGACTAGATAAATGCTGTGAAACTGTGCACACTGCGCAGACTAGATAAATGCTGGGAAACTCTGCACACTGCGCAGACTAGATAAATGCTGGGAAACTGTGCACACTGCGCAGACTAGATAAATGCTGGGAAACTGCACACTGCGCAGACTAGATAAATGCTGGGAAACTGTGCACACTGCGCAGACTAGATAAATGCTGGGAAACTGTGCACACTGTGCAGACTAGATAAATGCTGGGAAACTGTGCACACTGCGCAGACTAGAGAAATGCTGGGAAACTGTGCACACTGCGCAGACTAAATAAATGCTGGGAAACTGTACACACTGTGCAGACTAGATAAATGCTGGGAAACTGTGCACACTGCGCAGACTAGATAAATGCTGAGAAACTATGAACACTGCAGACTAGATATGTGCTGAGAAACTGTGCAAACTGCGCAGACTAGATAAATGCTGGGAAACTGTGCACACTGCGCAGACTAGATAAATGCTGGGAAACTGTGCACACTGCGCAGACTAGAGAAATGCTGGGAAACTGTGCACACTGCGCAGACTAGATAAATGCTGGGAAACTGTGCACACTGCGCAGACTAGATAAATGCTGGGAAACTGTGCACACTGCGCAGACTAGATAAATGCTGAGAAACTGCACACTGCGCAGACTAGAGAAATGCTGGGAAACTGTGCACACTGCACAGACTAGAGAAATGCTGGGAAACTGTGCATACTGCACAGACTAGAGAAATGCTGGGAAACTGTGCAGACTAGATAAATGCTGAGAAACTGTGCACACTGCGCAGACTAGATAAATGCTGGGAAACTGTGCACACTGCGTAGACTAGAGAAATGCTGGGAAACTGTGCACACTGCACAGACTAGATAAATGCTGGGAAACTGTGCACACTGCGCAGACTAGATAAATGCTGGGAAACTGTGCACACTGCGCAACACTAGATAAATGCTGGGAAACTGTGCACACTGCACAGACTAGATCAATGCTGGGAAACTGTGCACACTGTGCAGACTAGAGAAATGCTGGGAAACTGTGCACACTGCGCAGACTAGAGAAATGCTGGGGAAATGTGCACACTGCGCAGACTAGATAAATGCTGGGAAACTGTGCACACTGCGCAGACTAGAGAAATGCTGGGAAACTGTGCACACTGCGCAGACTAGATAAAGGCTGGGAAACTGTGCACACTGCGCAGACTAGATAAATGCTGGGAAACTGTGCACACTGCGCAGACTAGATAAATGATGGGAAACTGTGCACACTGTGCAGAATAGATAAATGCTGGGAAACTGTGCACACTGTGCAGGCTAAATAAATGCTGGGAAACTGTGCACACTGCGCAGACTAGATAAATGCTGGGAAACTGTACACACTGTGCAGGCTAAATAAATGCTGAGAAACTGTGCACACTGCGCAGACTAGATAAATGCTGGGAAAGTGTACACACTGTGCAGGCTAAATAAATGCTGGGAAACTGTGCACACTGCGCAGACTAGATAAATGCTGGGAAACTGTACACACTGTGCAGGCTAAATAAATGCTGAGAAACTGTGCACACTGCGCAGACTAGATAAATGCTGGGAAACTGTGCACACTGCACAGACTAGAGAAATGCTGAGAAACTGTGCACACTGCGCAGACTAGATAAATGCTGGGAAACTGTACACACTGTGCAGGCTAAATAAATGCTGGGAAACTGTGCACACTGTGCAGACTAGATAAATGCTGGGAAACTGTGCACACTGTGCAGACTAGATAAATGCTGGGAAACTGTGCACACTGCGCAGACTAGATAAATGCTGGGAAACTGTGCACACTGCGCAGGCTAAATAAATGCTGGGAAACTGTACACACTGCACAGACTAGATAAATGCTGGGAAACTGTGCACACTGCGCAGACTAGATAAATGCTGGGAAATTGTACACACTGTGCAGGCTAAATAAATGCTGGGAAACTGTGCACACTGCGCAGACTAGATAAATGCTGGGAAACTGTACACACTGTGCAGGCTAAATAAA
The DNA here is from genome assembly GCF_964194155.1 of Cetorhinus maximus. NCBI lineage: Eukaryota > Metazoa > Chordata > Chondrichthyes > Lamniformes > Cetorhinidae > Cetorhinus > Cetorhinus maximus. Next base: position 4,515,094 of record NC_135880.1, on the reverse strand, counting down.
TGCTGAGAAACTGTGCACACTGCGCAGACTAGATAAATGCTGGGAAACTGTACACACTGTGCAGGCTAAATAAATGCTGGGAAACTGTGCACACTGCGCAGACTAGATAAATGCTGGGAAACTGTACACACTGTGCAGGCTAAATAAATGCTGAGAAACTGTGCACACTGCGCAGACTAGATAAATGCTGGGAAACTGTGCACACTGCACAGACTAGAGAAATGCTGAGAAACTGTGCACACTGCGCAGACTAGATAAATGCTGGGAAACTGTGCACACTGCGCAGACTAGATAAATGCTGGGAAACTGTGCACACTGCGCAGACTAGATAAATGCTGAGAAACTGTGCACACTGCGCAGACTAGATAAATGCTGGGAAACTGTGCACACTGCGCAGACTAGATAAATGCTGGGAAACTGTGCACACTGCGCAGACTAGAGAAATGCTGGGAAACTGTGCACACTGCGCAGACTAGATAAAGGCTGGGAAACTGTGCACACTGCGCAGACTAGATAAATGCTGGGAAACTGTGCACACTGCGCAGACTAGATAAATGATGGGAAACTGTGCACACTGTGCAGAATAGATAAATGCTGGGAAACTGTGCACACTGTGCAGGCTAAATAAATGCTGGGAAACTGTGCACACTGCGCAGACTAGATAAATGCTGGGAAACTGTACACACTGTGCAGGCTAAATAAATGCTGAGAAACTGTGCACACTGCGCAGACTAGATAAATGCTGGGAAAGTGTACACACTGTGCAGGCTAAATAAATGCTGGGAAACTGTGCACACTGCGCAGACTAGATAAATGCTGGGAAACTGTACACACTGTGCAGGCTAAATAAATGCTGAGAAACTGTGCACACTGCGCAGACTAGATAAATGCTGGGAAACTGTGCACACTGCACAGACTAGAGAAATGCTGAGAAACTGTGCACACTGCGCAGACTAGATAAATGCTGGGAAACTGTACACACTGTGCAGGCTAAATAAATGCTGGGAAACTGTGCACACTGTGCAGACTAGATAAATGCTGGGAAACTGTGCACACTGTGCAGACTAGATAAATGCTGGGAAACTGTGCACACTGCGCAGACTAGATAAATGCTGGGAAACTGTGCACACTGCGCAGGCTAAATAAATGCTGGGAAACTGTACACACTGCACAGACTAGATAAATGCTGGGAAACTGTGCACACTGCGCAGAATAGATAAATGCTGGGAAACTGTACACACTGTGCAGGCTAAATAAATGCTGGGAAACTGTGCACACTGCGCAGACTAGATAAATGCTGGGAAACTGTACACACTGTGCAGGCTAAATAAATGCTGAGAAACTGTGCACACTGCGCAGACTAGATAAATGCTGGGAAACTGTACACACTGTGCAGGCTAAATAAATGCTGGGAAACTGTGCACACTGCGCAGACTAGATAAATGCTGGGAAACTGTACACACTGTGCAGGCTAAATAAATGCTGAGAAACTGTGCACACTGCGCAGACTAGATAAATGCTGGGAAACTGTGCACACTGCACAGACTAGAGAAATGCTGAGAAACTGTGCACACTGCGCAGACTAGATAAATGCTGGGAAACTGTGCACACTGCGCAGACTAGATAAATGCTGGGAAACTGTGCACACTGCGCAGACTAGATAAATGCTGAGAAACTGTGCACACTGCGCAGACTAGATAAATGCTGGGAAACTGTGCACACTGCGCAGACTAGATAAATGCTGGGAAACTGTGTACACTGCACAGACTAGATAAATGCTGGGAAACTGTACACACTGTGCAGACTAGATAAATGCTGAGAAACTGTGCACACTGCGCAGACTAGATAAATGCTGGGAAACTGTGCACACTGCGCAGACTAGATAAATGCTGGGAAACTGTGCACACTGCGCAGACTAGATAAATGCTGGGAAACTGTGTACACTGTGCAGACTAGATAAATGCTGGGAAACTGTGCACACTGCGCAGACTAGATAAATGCTGGGAAACTGTGCACACTGCGCAGACTAGATAAATGGTGGGAAACTGTGCACACTGCGCAGACTAGATAAATGCTGGGGAACTGTGCACACTGCACAGACTAGATAAATGCTAGGAAACGTGTGCACACTGTGCATGCTCACACTTCAGGACCTATCTCTGTCAATCAGAATCAACACTGGGGAATAAAATCTTGGGCATCATCGACATGATGCCCTGCAACAACTCAGGAAGCTCCTTCAACAACATCTTCCGAACCCATGCTCTCATTTTTCGGCCCATCCTTATGAATATGAATGAATTCCTCACCATTCACATGAAGCTAACTGGCCGGTAGTTGCTGGGTTCCAGGAACGTGGAGTTAAGGCCACAATCAGATCAGCCATGATCATATTGAATGATAGAGCAGGCTTGAAGGGCTGAATGGCCTACTGATGTTTCTATTTCTAACCACCTTATGGATCTTGCAAATTGGCTACCGTGCTTCCTACTTTACAGCAATGGCCATACTTCAAAAATACAAATATATGAACAAGGAGCAGGAGTAGGCCATTCAGCCCCTCGAGCCTGCTCCTCCATTTAATAAGATCATGGCTGATCTGATAGTAACCTCAAATCTGCATCCCACCTACCCCCGATAACCTATCACCCCCTTGCTTACCAAGAATCTATCCACCTCTGCCTTAAAAACATTCAAAGACTCTTCCTGAAATGTGGTGGAAGCAGACAGTTCCAAAGCCTCACGACCCTCAGAAAATGTTTTGCCTCATCTCTGTTTTAAATGAGCGATCCTTTATTTTTAAACAGTGACCCCTAGTTCTAGATTCTCCCACAAGAGGAAACATCCTTTCCACACCCACCCTGTCGAAACCCCTCAGGATCTTATATGTTTCAATCAAGTCCCCTCTTACTCTTCTAAACTCCAGTGGATACAAGCCTAGTCTGTCCAACCTTTCCTCATAAGACAACCCACTCATTCCAGGTATTAGTCTGGTAAACCTTCTCTGAACTGCTTCCAACGCATTTACATCTTTCCTTAAATAAGGAGACCAGTACTGTACACAATACTCCAGATGCGCTCTGTATAACTGAAGCATAACCTCCCTACTTTTGTATTCAATTCCCTTTGCAATAAATGATAACATTCTATCAGCTTTCCTAATTACTTGCTACACCTGCACACTAGCCTTTTGTGATTCATACTTCATAGGAGGCACTGTGGGACATCCTGAGGTTGTGAAAATCATTATATAAATGCAAGCCATTCTTTATGTCTCTACTCTGGTTACAAATGCTAAGGTTATTCTGAGGTTGCAGACATCATGGCTCTCGTGTCGAATTAGCATTGTCATTTGTTCATACCAGAATTTTTGAAATGTAGAGCCAATATTTGAGAGAGATATTTGAAGTGTTGGCCAGTGCTGCAGATCCACCCTGTGTATCATCTTTGACATATAAACTGCCTGAAGTAACTTGTTCGAGCAGCAGTGAAGTGCACTGTTTGATGGGTCTTGCTAAGTGCTGTTGGTTTCAGGGTTGTGGCACAGTGAATCTGTACAGTAACATCAGGTAGATGAGCGGGGGTCTGGATCTGCCCCTCGTTGCTAAAATAGGAACTACTAAGTTCTCCTAGAAGCTTGTCGATTCTAATCACTGATCTGGGGAACAGTAACCACTTCCCGTATCAGTGACCTGAATTTTCCAAACAGGGACACCTCCTTTCCCCTCTCCCCACTCTCTTCCCCACCCAAATGCAACCAGAGACACCACCGCTTCCCTTCTCCCCTCCCACATGCAAATCCAACCAAGGAAACTCTCCCCTTCTCCTGTCTAACACCCTCCCCAACCCAGGGGCATCAGAGTCTGCAGCCCAGCTGCTTACACTCACTCACAACAACTAAAAAGTCATCTTTCACCTCCTGCCAGATTCCCCACTGGCTCCAAGCAGCCACCGTCTCTGCCACCCAGCCAACTCTGCTTTATAAAATTACAGCGCCAGTTAAGTAAATATTTCACCTGCTGCGGAGTGGCCTGTTCCCAGACCTCAGTCAATGCTGCTGTGGCTGGCTGTATGGAGCCAAGCAGTCACAGGATGAAAAGTTTGCCCTCTGAGAGGCACCCCAGAACTCTCGAAATGTGACACAGCTGAGCCCAGTGTTACCTGGGGTAGTGGTCCTCTGCCCTTTGATGTCTTCATCTGTCTCTCCCTCTATCCTCTTCCCCAGTGCAAGCAAGCTCTTGGGTGAAGCACCCGTTTTCAAATGAATTAATCATCCGCTCTGCCACATCTATCTCATAATACTGCACAATGCTCACAGCATGCAAGTGCTGAAAGTAAAAAAAATACTTAAATAATACTTTTAAGACCAGGTATTTACTTACAAATAGCAGCGAGATGTGTGTGTCTGCTTCGCACTGCACAGTATTTAAACATTTCCCCTCCCTTGAACAAGGCTGAACTCAGCCGGTGCCCAGCAACAAGCCTCGGTGACTGCAAGTGGATCTAGTTGGTCACCTCCATGTTGCACTCAGTGCTCCACCCTGCATATGCTCCTCCTTGGATGTGAGCCAGACCACACTGCACTGCACAATTGATGATTGTACCATCCACAGCAAAGCAGCCCACTTGATCAGCACCCCTGAAACATTCACTCCCTCCACCACCGATGCACAGTAGCAGCAGTGTGTACCATCGACAAGATGCACTTCAGGAATTCACCAAGGCTCCTTTGGCAGCACCTTCCAAACCCACGACCACTACCATCTAGAAGGACAAGGGCAGCAGATAGATGGGAACACCACCACCTGGAAGTTCCCCTCCAAGTCACTCACCATCCTGACTTGGAAATATATCGCCGTTCCTTCACTGTCGCTGGGTCAAAATCCTGGAACACCCTCCCTAACAGCACTGGGGGTGTACCTACACCACATGGGCTGCAGCGGTTCAACAAGGCAGCTCACCACCACCTTCTCAAGGGCAACTAGGGATGGGTAGTAAATGCTGGCCCAGCCAACAGCGCCCACATCCCATGAACGAATAAAATAAACTCCTCTCCCATCTCTCATCAAACCCAGCTCCGGCCACCTGTCAATTATTTCACAGACCAGTGGAAAGACTCAGTGGACCCCCAGGGATTCGAGAGCTCCAGCCTGAGCACACTGATGTGGAGCCAGTCACAGGGGGTAGTAAACAAACGACCAGTCTGACCCATGGGCCTTTCACAGTTGCTAAGAATCCAGGTGCTGCAAAGGCTTTCCAAGCTCACCTTCCATTTTCAGACAGGAAAATCCCCTCTTCCTTCAGCCTCTTGCTCTTCACCGTGCAGTCTTCCAGCAGGGCCTTACGTTGCCGTTTGGTTACATGCAACCAGTCCACATCAGCGTCAACCAATCCATCATCCACAGCTGCTGCCTCAAAGTTCTGTGAGGCAACCTTTGACACTTTCTCCCCTGCTTTCCGCTTCCAGCCAAAAGATGTCATACTGCAGGCAGGGGTGGGGTGAGGGGGTGCAGGGGCAAAGAGAAAAAGAACACAGTGGAAACAGATAGGGAGAGAATGATGAGGGGGTAAGAGTGAAAAGATAGACAGACAAAGAACAGAGAGCAGGCTTGCAATGGGGAGGCGGAGAGTGAGGGATAGACAAAGGAAGGGAGAGGCAAAGACAGTAAAGAGCAAAGAATGAGACAAGAAATAGAGAGGCAGCGGAGAGAGGGCAAGAGAGAGGGGAAGGAAAGGGTAAGACACAAGAGAGAGAGCACCAGGGACAGAGAGAAAGCAACAGAGCAAGGGAAGAGTAGAGTCAGTAAAAGTAAATCACACAGAGGGGGAGAGAATGAGAGAGAGAGAGAGAGAGAAAGATAGAAAGAGGGATATAAATGGTCAGTCAGAATGGGCAACTTTCATTATTTCAGAACACAACACACTTACAAATCTAAAAAATACATCAACTCACACCCACAGCTGTCCTTGACTGAAGGGGAAACAGCAAGTCCTCAACTTACACTTTAATGAATGTAACAGGAGCGAAGCAGGAATAACTGCAGCAGTATGCTCCCATCACTGAATATATTTCATCATTTTATAGCTGCCAGAATATAAGGCTAACATCTAACCACAAAATACCATGGCTGTGGGAAATCTGAAATAGAAAGAGCAAATGCTGGAAATACTTAGGTCTGGCGGCATCTGTGGAGAGAGAAAGAGAGTTACCATTTCAGGTCCATGACCCGTCATCAGGTCTGCTGAGTATTTCCAGCATTTTCTGCTTTTATTTCACATCCAAGCACATTGTTCAAGAGACAAATTATCAGCACGGGAGCCTTCAGTAAAATTGTCCCCATCAAACACTCCCAGGACAGGTACAGCACGGGGGTTAGATACAGAGTAAATCTCCCTCTACACTGTCCCCATCAAACACTCCCAGGACAGGTACAGCACGGGTTTAGATACAGAGTAAATCTCCCTCTACACTGTCCCCATCAAACACTCCCAGGACAGGTACAGCACGGGGGTTAGATACAGAGTAAATCTCCCTCTACACTGTCCCCATCAAACACTCCCAGCACAGGTACAGCACGGGGTTAGATACAGAGTAAATCTCCCTCTACACTGTCCCCATCAAACACTCCCAGGACAGGTACAGCATGGGGTTAGATACAGAGTAAAGCTCCTTTTACACTGTGCCCATGAAACACTCCCAGGACAGGTACAGCACAGGGGTTAGATACAGAGTAAAGCTCCCGCTACACTGTCCCCATCAAACACTCCCAGGACAGGTACAGCACGGGGGTTAGATACAGAGTAAAGCTCCCTCTACACTGTCCCCATCAAACACTCCCACGACAGGTACAGCACGGGGGTTAGATACAGAGTAAAGCTCCCTCTACACCGTCCCCATCAAACACTCCCAGGACAGGTACAGCACGGGGTTAGATACAGAGTAAAGCTCCCTCTACACTGTCCCCATCAAACACTCGCAGGACGGTACAGCATGGGGTTAGACCATAATTATAAGACCACAAAGTGTAGGACAAGTAGGCCATTCGGCCCATCAAGTCTGATCCATCATTCAATGAGATCGTGGCTGATCTGATAATCTTCAACTCCATTTTCCTGCCTTCTCCCCATAACCCTCGTTCCCATATTGATTAAAAATCTGTCTATCTCAGCCCTGAATGTATTTAACGACTCAGCCCCTACAGCCCTCTGCAGTAAAGAATTCCAGATTCACCACCCTCTGACAGAAGAAATTCCTCCTCATCTCTGTGTTAAATGGGTGACCCCTTACTCTGAGATTATGCCCTCTGGTCCTAGACTTTCCCACAAGGGGAAACAACCCCTCAGCATCTACCCTGTCAAGCCCCCTAAGAATCTTATATGTTTCAATAAGGTCGCCTCTCATTCTTCTAAACTCCAATGAGTTCAGGCCTAATCAACCTCTCCTCATAAGAAAATCCCTCCAAACCCAGGATCAACCTCATGAACCTTCTCTGGACTGCCTTCAATGCCAGTATATCTTTCCTTAGATAAGGGGACAAAAATTGTTCACAGTATTCTAGGTGTGGTCTAACTAGTGTCTTGTATAATTGTAGCAAAACTTCCCTATTTTTATACTCCACTCCCTTTGAAATAAAGGCCAACATTCCATTTGCCTTCCCTATTACATGTTGAACTTGTCTGTTAGCTTTTTGGGATTCATGCACGAGGACTCCCAAATCCCTCTGTGCTGTAGCTTTCTGCAGTCTTTCTCCATTTAAATAATATTCAGCTCCTCTATTCTTCCTGCCAAGTGCATAACCTCATATTTTCCCACATTATATTCCATCTGCCAAGTTTTTGCCGACTCACTTAACCGCCTATATCCCTCTGTAGACACCTTGTGTCATCCTCACCACTTGCCTACCCACCTATTTTTGTGTCACCTGCAAAATTGGTGATTGTACATTCACTTCCCTCATCTAAGTCATTAATATATATTGTAAATAATTGTGGCCCCAGCACTGATCCCTGTGGCACTCCACTAGTTACAGGTTGCCATCCTGAATATGGACCCCTGTATCCCAACTGTCTTATATTAGTTAGCCACTCCTCAATCCATGTTAATACACTACCCCAAAAGCCATGGGCTCTTACCTTACTAAGTAGCCCTAAGTGCGGTACCTTATCGAACACCTTTTGGAAATCCAAATATATTACATCTATTGGTTCCCGTTTATCTATTCTGCTTGTTAACTCCTCAAAGAATTCTAATAAATTTGTCAGGCATGATTTCCCCTTCATGAAGCCATGCTGACTCTGCTTCATTAGATTATGTATTTCTAAATGCTGTTTTTACAATCTTTATTATAGACTCTAACATTTTCCCAATGACAGATGTTAAGCTAACTGGCCTACAGTTACCTGTTTTGTGTCTACCCCCCCTTTTTGAATAAGGGTGTTACATTGGCAGTTTTCCAATTCTCTGGGGCTTTTCCAGGATCGAAGGTTTCTTGGAAGATTACTACTAGTGCATCCACTATCTCTGCAGCTATTTCCTTTAATATCCTAAGATACAACCCATCAGGTCCAGGGGAATTCGGCCACAGAGTAAAGCTCCCTCTACACTGTCCCCATCAAACACTCCCAGGACAGGTACAGCACAGGGTTAGATACAGAGTAAATCTCCCTCTACACTGTCCCCATCAAACACTCCCAGGACAAGGACAGCACGGGGTTAGATACAGAGTAAAGCTCCCTCTAAACTGTCCCCATCAAACACTCCCAGGGCAGGTACAGCATGGGTTAGATACAGAGTAAAGCACCCTCTACACTGTTCCATCAAACACTTCCATTTAATTACTTACCTATATCCCTTTGCAGCCTAATGTATCCTCCTTGCAACTTGCTTCCCTGCCTATTTTTGCATTGTGCTTGTGGGTATTTTAATTTTCTCTCTGCCTGTTGCCCTTTAATTTTCTACTATCGTAGGGATGTAATTTTGTGTTTTCCATCATGAACACAGATGCAAAATACTTGTTCAAAGTCTCTGCCATTTCCTTGTTTCCCCATTATTAATTACCCAGTCTCACCCTCTAAGGGTTAAATGCTCACTTTTGTTACTCTCTGCCTTTTTATATACATTCAGAAGAACTGACTATCTATTTTTATATTTCTTGATAGTTTGCTCTCATATTCTAATTCCTCTGTTTTTTTGCTGATTTCTAAAATTTTCTGGCCTACACTAATCTTCACAGCATTATCTTTCAATTTGATACCATCCTTAATTTCCTTAGTTAGCCACAGATGATGCATCTTTCTGGTAGAGTCTTTCTTTCCCATTTGAAAACAAGGAGAGAATTTTAAATATTGCTTGACCAGGAGCCAATGAATGCCAACAAACACAGGGATGAAGAGGAACGGGACTTGGTGCGAGTTAAGGCACAAACAGCAGAGTTTTGCATGACCTCAAGTTTACAGAGGGTAGAATGTGGGAGTGCAGCCAGGAATGTGTTTGAACAGTCGAGAGGTAACAAGTTCATGAATGAGGGCTACCCAGGCACAACCTGTCCCTCCAGCTGGCTGCACAATCCTAGGAACCTCGCCCACAAGGCCAGTCAACTGTCCTCACTGAGGTACCACTGTGTGCATTTGTTGGAGCGGCCTTAATGCAGTGACCTGGCTAACCAGTGCAGAGAGTGAGGGAAGCAGCATTAATCTTCCTGTCCCCATCAGAGCCCACTCCTGTAACTCTGTACCACTATAACCAATGCCGGTCTCTTACTAAACACGACTAAAAAATAGAAATACAAATCATATCAAAATATTAGAAGTTATGCATTACATATATATATTGCATGCTGTTAAACATTAGATATTCTAAAAATTAAATATATCAAACGGCATATATTAAAATGTTAGACACCAGTGTTGTTTTTTAAATTGTAAATATTAAATATTTGACATATATAAATGCCGTCAAATGTTATAGGCATCTCTTGGCTGGACAATATCACCAACTCGGAGGTCTTGGTATGTGCTAATTCCATCAGCCAAAGTGCTGGCTCAACCATGTTCACTGGGTGGATGGTGGCCACCCAGTTCTGCAAGGTGAACTGGCCACTAGGTCATAACCTGATGGGTGGCCGTACCACATTACAAGGACACTTGCAAGTGAGATATGAAGATGCCAGGCATTAACACTGACGACTGGGAGACAGTTTGTGACAGCTGTGACCTCTGGAGACTGAATACTTGGAAGGGCACCGGAAGGGGCAAGCAGAAAAGGGAATCTCAGCCGGCCAAGAAGGGGGCCCGCAGAAAACAGACGCCAGTGAATCTTGCACCTTCTCAGGCCACTGTCTTCCTTTGCAGCAAATGTGGCAGAGACTGTCATGCCAGAGTGAGGCCGCGTCAGGCGATGTTTAGCACACGTTGACCACCACAGCACAAACCATCATCTTACAAGATGGGAGACTGCCGCTGTATAAATGTTACAAATCACTTTATTTCATACAACGTATTTATACATTAAACCGTTAGATTTACTTATTTTGCAATTTATTTTATTCATATACCAGCTAGGTTGTAAAATTCTAGATGATATTTTAAGTAATGCCCAACTACCTACCGGTAGTTGGGCATTACTTAAAATATCATCTAGAATTCGTTTTATTCTTTCACGGCACCGCCGGCAAAACCAGGATTTATTGCCCTTGAACTATGCGTCTTGCTGGGCCGTTCCTGGTGAGTCAACCACATTGCTGTGGGTCTGGAGTCACAGGTAGGCCAGGGCCAGACCCAGACTGGGTAAGGAGGGCAGGTTCCCTTCCCCAAAGGGCATGGGTGAACCAGGGTGGGTTTTTTAATGGTCACCATCCCTGAGGCTGGCTTTCATTTCCAGGCTGGTTAATAGAATTTGAATTCCACCAGCTGCTGTGGCAGGATTTGTACCCGTGCCCCCAGAGCATTAACCTAGGTCACTAGTCCAGTGACATTCCCACTGCACCAGCCATTACTGTGCATTATTATTATTACATTACCCAGGCTCTGCTGCCATTACCTGCAACGCTTCCTTTGAATCACTCACTCCCTCTGAAACATCTCATCTCCCGTTTGGCCAACTCCAAACTAGGCCCCCAATCCCCGGGGTTTCTATTCCAGGCCTCGCCCAGCGACCTGGGGGCTCGACCGGCGGAGCGGGCCCTCGATTACAGGCCTACCAGCTGGCTGGGAGGCCCGGTTACTATGGTGACCTCCCCCCCCCCCCCCCCCCCCAAGTCGGGCGCATGCGCACTCTCACCGGCTCCCGCCCACCCACAGGAGACACACCACACACACACACACACGCACGGGATGCGCATGCGCTGGTCACGGGACCAGACAAGTCCAATGCGCGTGCGCGCTTCCAGCTGCCCCCCCGGTTACCATGGTTCCCACGCATGCGCCGTCCTTTCCAGCTGCAGCATCCCCAAAGCAGTCACAGCAGAACATGGTGCACCTAATTTGCAGATTCCGACCTCCATCAGCTTTTATGGGTTTTTATTAAAAGGTTTGGGGGAAAGTGGGTTTGGCCATGTTTGAATTAACAAGCAGGAGGATATAGACGGGCTGGTCAGATGGGCTGATCAGTGGCAAATGGAATTTAATCCGGATAAGTGTGAGGTGATGCACTTGGGCAGCACAAATAAGGCACAGGAATACACAATGAATGGTAGGACCCTGGGAAGTACCGAGGATCAGGGGGACCTTGGTGTACATGTCCACCGGTCCCTTAAATTAGCGGGACAGGTAGATAAGATGGTTAAAAAGGCATATGGGATACTTGCCTTTATTAGCCGAGGCATAGAATATAAGAGCAGGGAGGTTATGCTGGAACTGTATAAAACGCTGGTTAGGCCACAGCTAGAGTATTGCAAGCAGTTCTGGAATCTGCATTATAGAAGGATGTGATTGCACTGGAGAGAGTGCACAGGAGATTTACCAGGATGTTGCCTGGGCTGGAGAGTTTTAGTTATGAGGAGAGATTGGATAGGCTGGGGTTATTTTCCCTGGAGCAGAGGGGATTGAGGGGGGACATGATTGAGGTGTATAAAATTATGAGGTGCATAGATAGGGTAGACAGGGAGGAACTTTTCCCCTTGGTGGAGGGATCAATAACCAGGGGGCATAGATTTACGGTAAGAGGCAGGAGGTTTAGAGGGGATGTGAGGAAGAATTTTTTCACCCAGAGGGTGGTGGGAATCCAGAACTCACTGCCTGAAAGAGGCAGAAACCCTCATAACGTTTAAGAGGTATTTGGATGTGCACTTGCGATGCCATGGCATACAAGGCTATGGGCCTAGTGCTGGCAAATGGGATTAGAATAGTTAGGTACTTGTGTGACCGATGCAGACTCGATGGGCCGAAGGGCCTTTTTCTGTGCTGTAGACCTCTATGACTCTATAAGCAGCTATGGTGGGATTTGAACCAAATACCTCAAGGTCGGGAGTCATTGCCATAGTATGGTATGAGTTAATCAGCCACGGGAGCCTGCTCCACCATTCAATCAGATCATAGTTGAAAAATTGTTTATTATTCATTTATAAGAACATACAAACAAGGAGCAGGAGAAGGCCATCCAGCCCCTCGAGCCTGCTCCGCCATTTAATACAAGCATGGCTGGTCTGATAGTAACCGGAAATCTGCATCCTGCCTACTCCCAATAACCTCTCACCCCCTTGCTTACCAAGAATCTATCCACTTCGGCCTTAAAAATATTCAAAGACTCTGCTTCCACCACCTTTTCAGGAAGAGAGTTCCAAAGACTCATGACCCTCTGAGTGAAAAAATTTTGCCTCATCTGTTTTAAATGGGTGACCCCTTATTTTTAAACAGTGACCCCTAGTTCTAGATTCTCCCACAAGAGGAAACATTCTCTCCACATCCACCCTGTCAAGACCCCTCAGGATCTTATGTTTCAATTAAGTCACCTCTTACTCTACTAAACTGCAGCAGATACAAGTCTAGTCTGTCCAATCTTTCCTCATAAGACAACCCGCCCATTCCAGGTATTAGTCTGGTAAACCTTCTCTGAACTGCTTCCAAAGCATTTACATCCTTCCTTAAATAAGCATAATCTCCCTACCTTTGTATTCAATTCCCCTTGTAATAAATGATAACATATTAGCTTTTCTAATTACTTGCTGTACCTGCAAACTACCCTTTCGTGATTCACGCAGTAGGACACCCAGATCCCTCTGCACCTCAGAGCTCTGCAATCTCTCACCATTTAGATATGCCTCTCTATTCTTCCTGTCAAAATGGACAATTTCACTTTCCCACATTATACTCCAGTTGCCAAATCTTGGCCCACACACTTAACCTATCTGTCTTTTTGTAGCCTCCTTGTAGTCCTCTTCACAACTTACTTTCCTATCTTTGAGTCATGAGCAAATTTGGCAACCATCCCATCCATCCCTTCATCCAAGTCATTTATATAAATTGTAAACAGCTGAGGTCCCAGTACCGATCCCTGTGGCACACCACTCATTACATCTTGCCAACCTGAAAAATACCCATTTATGCCTACTCTCTGCTTCCTGTTCATGCCTACTCTGCTTCTTATCCATGCCAATATATTCCCCCCTGTACCATGAGCTTTAATTTTTCGCAATAATCTTTGATGTTGCACTTTATCAAATGCCTTCTGGAAATCTAAGTACAGTACATCCACCTTTATACTTTAAAATACAGTACATCCACCTTCCCCTTTATCCACAGCACATGGTACTTCCTCAAAGAACTCCAATAAGTTCGTAAAACATGACTTCCCTTTCACAAAACCATGTTGGCTCTGCCTGATGACCATGAGCTTATCCAAGTGCCCTGCTATAAGTTGTTTAATAGCTTCTAACATTTTCCCTATGACAGATGTTAAGCTAATTGGCCTCTAGTTTCCCACTTTCTATCTCCCTCCCTTTAATCATGGAGTTACATTTGCTATCTTTTAATCTAATGGGACCTTACCCGAATCTAGGGAGTTTTGGATAATTAAAACCAACACATCAACTATCTCACCAGACACTTCTTTTAAGACCCTAGGATAAAGTCCATCAGGACCCAGGCTCATCAGCCCACAGCTCCATCAACTTACTCATTACCACTTCTCTGGTGGCTGTAATTTCCAGACTTCCTCCCCCATTTCCTGGTTTATAGCTGCTTCTGGGATGTTACTTGTATCCTCTACAGTGAAAACTGATACTTGTTCAATTCATCTGCCATTTCCATGCTTTTCATTATCAATTCTCCAGGCTCACTTTCTATAGGAACAACACTTACTTCGTTAACTCGTTTCTTTTTAAAATATTTATAAAAACTCTTACTATGTTTTTAAATTTCTGACTAGTTTTTTCACACTCTAATTTTTCCCTCCTTATTAGTCTTTTAGTCATTCTTTGCTGTTCCTTATATTGTTTAATCTTCTGCCCTGCCACCTGTCTTTGCACAATTATATGCTTTTTCTTTAAGTTTGATACTATCTTTAACCTTTCTAGTTAACCACGGATAGTGTGTCTGTCCCTTGGACTTTTTCTTACTCATTGGAATGTATCTATTGTGCATTCTGAAATATTCCCTTAAATATTTGCCACTGCATCTTTATTGACCTATCCCTTAACCTAATTTGGCAATTCACTTTAGCCAGCTCTGCTTTCATGCTCTCATAATCGCCCTTATTTAAGTTTAAAAACATAGTCTCGGACTAACTCCTCTCTCCCTCAAACTGAATGTAAAATTCAATCATATTGTGGTCGCTGCTATCTAGGGGTGCCTTCACTATGAGATCATTAATTACTCTGATCTCATTGCACAATACCAGGTCTATTAAATTCATGGGGTGAGTGCGTCACTAGCTAGGCCTGCATTTATTGCCCCTCCTAATTGGCCTTGAGAAGATGGTGGTGAGCTGCTTTCTTGACCTGCTGCAGTTAATGTGCTGTTAGGAAGTTCCAGGGTTTTGATCCAGCGACAGTGAAGGAACATCAATATAATCTCAAGTCAGGATGGTGAGTGGCTTGGAGGTGATCTTGCAGGCGGTGGTGTTCCAATGCATCTGCTGCCTTTGTTCTTCTAGATGGTAGTGGTCGTGGGTTTAAAAGGTGCTGTTGAAAGTGCCTTGGTGAGTTCCTGCAGTGCATCTCATAGATGGTACGTAGATGCTGCCACTGTGCGTCAGTGGCAGGGGGAGATGATGTGTAAAGTGGTTGTTGTGGTGCCAGTCAAGTGAGCTGCTTTGTCCTGGATGGTGTTGAGCTTCTTGAGTGTTGTTGGAGCTGCACTCATCCAGGCAAGTGCAGAGTATTCCATCACACTCCTGACTTGTGACTTGTAGATGGTGGACAGGCTTTGGAGAGTCAGATGGTGAGATAGTCACCACACAATTCACAGTCTCTGACCTGCTCTCGTAGCCACAGTATTTATATGGCTAGTCCAGTTCAGGTTCTGGTCAATGGTAACCCCCAGGATGTTGGTAGTGGGGAATTCAGCAATGGTAATGCCATTGAATGTCAAGGGGGTGGTCGGGGGGGGGGATGGTTGGATTCTCTGTTGTTGGAGATGGTCATTGGCTGGCAATTTGTGTGGCACGAATGTTTTCACATATCAGCCCAAGCCTGAATGTTGTCCAGGTCTTGCTGCATAACGACACGGACTGCTTCACTATCTGAGGAGTTGAGAATGGGTGCTGAACATTGTGCGATCATCCCCACGTCTGACCTCATGCTGGCAAGAAGGTATTTGAAGATAGTTGGGACTGAGGTGATTAGCCTTCAACAATCACAACCATCTTACTTGTGCTAGGTATGACTCCAACCAGTAGAGTTTTCCCCCAACACTTTTGTACTTTGCCCCTGGTAATAAAAATGACAACACGTCCTGAACAAGACATGTACATATCAACGTCACAGAATTGTTACAGTGCAGAAGGCGGCCTTTCAACCCATCATATCTGTGCCAGCTCTGTGAATGAGTAATTCACCTAGTGCCACTCTCCCACTTTCCCCCCCCATAGCCCTGCACAACCTTCATTTTCAAATAATCCAATTCCCTTTTGAATTCTTCAATTGAATCTGCCTCCCCCACACTCTCAGGCAGTGCATTCAAGATCCTAACCACTCGCTGCATGAAAAAGTTTTTCCTCATGTCTCCATTGTTTCTTTTGCCAATTACCTTAAATCTGTGCCCTCTGGTTCTCGATCCTTCCACCAATGGGAACAGTTTCTCCCTATTTCCTCTGCCCAGACCATCATGATTTTGATCACTTCTAATCTCCTCTCAAACTTCTCTTCTCCAAGGAAAACGGTCCCAACTACTCCAATCGATCTTCATAACTGAAGTTCCTTATCTCTGCACTCTGTATAATGCCTTCACATCCTTCTTAAAGTGTGGTGCCCAGAACTGGACACAACACTCAAGGTGAGGGCAAACAAATGTTTTATACAGCTTTAACATAACCTCCTTGCTCTTGCACTCTATGCTCCTATTAACAAAGCCCAGGATACTGTATGCTTTATTAAACGCGCTCTCAACCTGTCCTGCCACCTTCAATGACTTATGCACATATACACCCAGGTCCCTCCACTCCTGCACCCCCTTTAGAGTTGTACCCTTTATTATATATTGTCTCCTGTTCTTCCTACCAGAATGAATCACTTCACATTTCTCTGCACTGAATTTCATCTGCCACCTGTCTGCCCACTCCACCAACTTGTCTATGTCCTTTAGAAGTTCTACACTGTCCTCCTCACAGTTCATAATACTTGCAAGTTTCATATCATCCACAAATTCTGAAATTGTGCTTCTGTACAGCAAGGTCTAGGCCATCAATATTTATCAGGAAGAGCAAGGATCCCAACACTAACCCCGGGGAACTCCACTACAAACCTTCCCCAGTCTGAAAAACATCCATTAACCACTACTCTCTGCAACTCAGCCAATTTTGTACTTATGTTGCTCCTGTCCCTTTTATTCCATGAGCTATAACTTTGCTCACAAGTCTGTTGTGCAGCTCTCTATCAAATGCCTTTTGGAAGCCCACGGACACCACATCAACAGCATTGCGCTCATTAACCCTGTTCCCTCCTCAAAAAGCTTTAATATAGTTAAACACAATTTGCCCTTAAGAAATCCATGCGGGCTTCCCTTAATTAACCCACATTTGTCCAAGTGACTATTAATTTTGTTCCAAATTATTGTTTCTAAACGTTTCCCCACCACCAAAGTTAAACTGACTGGCATGTAGTTGCTGAGCTTATCTTTACACTCTTTTTTTAAAAAAAAAGGCACAACATTTGCAATTCTCCAGTTCTCTGGCGCCAACTCCCCAACTCCAGTCTAAAGAAGAATACAAATTATGGCTAGTGCCTCCACAAATTCTACACACTCATCCCCCAACATCCTTGGATACATCTCATTCGGTCCCAGTACCTTATTAACTGTAAGTTACAGACAGCCTTTACAACACCTCATCATGATCAATTTTACATCCTTCTAGTCTATAATTACCTCCTCTTTCACCATACTCTGTATCTAACCCCGTGCTGTACCTGTCCTGGGAGTGTTTGATGGGGACAGTGTAGAGGGAGCTTTCCTGTCTATCTAACCCTGTGCTTTCACTGTCCTGGGAGTGTTAGATTGGGAAAGTGTAGGGGGAGCTTTTCTCTCTATCTAACCCTGTGCTGTACCTGCTCTGGGAATGTTTGATGGAGACACTGTAGAGGGAGCTTTACTCTGTATCTAACCCCGTGCTGTACCTGTCCTGGGAGTGTTTGATGGGGACAGTATAGAGGGAGCTTTACCCTGTATCTAACCCCGTGCTGTACCTGCCCTGGGAGTGTTTGATGGAGACACTGTAGAGGGAGCTTTACCCTGTATCTAACCCCGTGCTGTACCTGCCCTGGGAGTGTTTGATAGGGACAGTGTAGAGGGAGCTTTACCCTGTATCTAACCTGTACATTACCTGACATGTTAGTGTCTTGTGCAGGGGTCACTGCAGCTATAAACATGACTGAAAGACAGAACACTGGAAATGAAACACAGGACACAGTTAGCTGCATTGACTGTAAAATCAATTTGATGATTTTCTTACAAAATTAGTTGCTTTGTTAATTTTAATCTTTTCAGAATGCCACTATGTGGCAAAAATTTAATTATAATATTCAGTATTAGATATTAGTGAGCAGATGTCTAAAAATAAAACTACAAAATTAAATGTGTGCAGAATACAAAGAAAACATTCTGGTTCACTTTTTACGCCCCGTTCTCAAGTGATACAATCCCTCGTGGGGCAGTTGCAGCATTTTCCTCATTCTTTCATCCATTCCTGCAGCTCTGCTGTCACAGATTTCACATCAAAGTAGTGATCCTCCAGCTGAGGGGGATTCCGACCGGGCAGCAATCTTCCTGTCACTAATGATGTTGGCAATAGCTCACTGGCCTGACACTAATCCTGAGCCCTCCACCATATTCTGCTCCCCTCTTGCAATACAGGTGCTCCTTAACCTCTATCTAACTCACCCAAGTGCCCGTTTGCCACGTGAACTCAAATTACTAAGCTTCTGCAGGATTATCGACTACATGGACCTTCACAGCTGACCCAGATTCATCCTTACCACCATGGAATGTACAGCAAGGGTTAGATACAGAGTAAAAAGTTTCTTCTGCACTGTCCTATCAAACACTTTCAGGGCAGGTCCAGCATGAGGACACCAAGGAAAGGTAGAAAAGTAAGGTGTCAAGAGAAGAGTCTGCAAAGGGATACAGACAGGTTAGTGAGTGGGCAAAAACTTGGCAGATGGAGTATCATGTGGGGAAAATGTGATCTTGCCCACTCTGACAGGAAGAATAGAAAAGCAGTATGCTATTTAAATGGAGAGAGATTGCAGAACCCAGTGGTACAGAGGAACCTGGGTGCCCTTGTACATGAATGACAAAAAGTTAGTATGAGAGTACAGCAAGTGATTAGGAAGCCAAATGGAATGTTGGTGTTTACTGCAAGGGGAATGGAATATAAAAGTGGGAAAGTTTTACTGCAGCTGTGGTGAGACCAGATCTGGAATACCGTATACAGGTTTGATGTCCTTATCTTAAAAAAAGACATAATTGCGTTAGAAGCAGCTCAGAGCATTTTCACTCAACTCATTCCTGGGCTGAGGGGATGTATACTATGAAGAAAGGTTCAACATGTTGGACCTATACCCATTGGAGTTTAGAAGAATGAGAGGTAATCTTATTGAAATATGTAAGATCCTGAGAGGACTGGAAAGGGTAGATACTGGGTGTTTCCACTTGTGGGAGAGACTGGAACCGGGAGACACAGTTTAAGAATAAGAGGTCTACTGTTTAAGATGGAGGTGAGGTTTTTTTTTTCTCAGACGGTCATTAGTATTTGGAATTCCCTTTCCCAGAAAACAGTGAAAAATTGAATACATTCAAGGCAGAGTTACACAGACTTTTGATTGGCAAGGGAGTCAAGGGTAATGGCTGGCAGACAACAAAGTGGAGTTGAGGCCACAGCCAGATCAACCATGATCTTAGTGAATGGCAGAACAGAGTCCAAGGGCCGAATGGCCTACTCCTGCTCCTAAGTTCTATGTTCGATACAGAGTAAGCCTCCCTCTACATTGTCCCCATCAAAAACAGGTGGGGGAGATGGTGGCATAGTGGTAATGTCACTGGACTGGTCATCCAGAGACCCAGGCTCATGTTAAGGGAACAAGAGTTCAAATCCCACCATGGCAGCTGGTAGAATTTAAATTCAATTAATAATTTGGAATTGAAGAGTCAGTCTCGGCAATGGTGACCATGAAACCATTGTCGATTGTCATAAAAACCCATCTGGTTCACTAATGTCCTTTAGGGAAGGAAATCTGCCGTCCTTACCTGGTCTGGCCTACATGTAACTCCAGGCCCACAGCAATGTGGTTGACTCTTAACTGCCCCCTGAAATGGCCTCGTGAGCCACTCACTTTAAGGGCAATTAATGATGGGCAACAAATGCTGGCCTTGCCAGTGATACTTTTCATTTATTCTTTTATGGAACTCAGTAACTCCCAGAGAAGGCACAACACAGGGCTCGATACCTCCTTGGAGAGGAGATGGATAAGAGGAGACTTGATAGAAGTTTTTAAAATCATGAGGGGCCTGGACAGAGTAGATAGGGAGAAACTGTTCCTGCTCGTAAACGGATCAAGAACCAGAGGGCACAATTTTAAAGTGTTTTCCAAAATAAGCCAATGTGAGGTGAAAAAAAAACTTTTTCTCACAGCGAGTAGTTAGGGTTTGGAATGCACTGCCTGGAAGTGTGGTGGAGGCAGTTTCAACTGAGGCGTTCAAGAGGGCATTGGATGATTATTTAAATAGAAACAATGTGCAGGGTTATGGGGAAAAGACAGGAGACTGGCACTAAGTTAAGATGCTCGGAGAGCCAGTGCAGACACAATGGGCCGAATGGCCTCCTTCTACACTGAAACAATTCTGTGATTCCACATTGCCCAAGACCTGCTACCTCTCTCCCTCTACAGTGCTAAATTCCTGATCTCCTACTCAACTATCCTTTGTGATAGAAAAATTCACGATGAGTGGCCACGTGCTTGTGTTCCCACAGCACTTGTTGCTGTGAGCCACCATGCGGCTGCCTCAAGCTCTTGAGTTTAGGACACGGTAAAAGGCAGCTCACGTCTCTTGATCTGGGCTCCATTTGAACAAGTCTCAGAGCCGGAGACATTTGGCTTCCAAACAGGCATCACCCCCGCCTCCCCACCACCACCACCATTTCCCAGACCACACTGACCATTCAGTCCCACTACCAAGGCTCTAACAGTGACCATAACCCCAATGCCTGAAGGACAGCTAGCATCTCAACCTGTGCTGATGAGTCAACGAACCCCCAATGAAAAACCCTGACCATTTGATGGCTGTCACACTGTCACAGGCAGCAAGCAGTACAAAGAAAGTACAATCTGGCAAATCCAGAGCTCAGGGAACTGGGATCTTTTACTGTAATAAAATTATTATATAAATACAGGTAGCTAACTCAGGACTTTCCTTTCCAGTTGCAGCTCTCCCCAAATCAGACAGGGCATTGAGTTCCAATACCCAGGCTCCAGTAAGCTATAAACTCTTATGGCCAGCTGTTTTCCAAACAGCTGAGGGGACAGAATCCATGAGTTCCTTTGAGGAAACCACCTTAGAAAGAGGTCAAGCTAACATTTCCAGAATTTTAAAGAGTTTGAAACTGTGCAGTGAACCGTGGGCAAAAGCCCTGAGAGGGGTCGTTCACTACAGTTGAGACTATCACAGAGCAGACAACCCAACGCCAGTGTATGGAACACTGCCCCACAGTGGTGTTGGCTGGGGTGCATCTTAAGGGACTTTACACTGTCAAACCTCTCTACTTGAAAGGCTGCCAGACAATTCTGCTCATCCCTCGCTGAATTCACTTGCTGAGTTGGATTTGGGTCGGTTCCAATCAATGGACAGACATTGGACAACTAGATCAGAGAAGGGTGCAGGGGGCAAACACTGGGCTCCAGTCCGACACATAGTACTTCCACGTTGTAAAAGACGCAGCAAAGCAATGGATTCACATCAACATACCACCAGCTATAGATAGCTAAGGACAGGACTAGCAAGTGACACAGAGAGAAGGGAACACATGAGTAACTCTAAACTCTCAGCCTCACTTCCTGATTCACACTGCCGGCAGTAGCTTAACGCTCAAGGTGAGATAGAAGTTTAGACGAAGACGTTTCGAAGCATTAATCTGTTTCTCCATGTTGCTTTGTGCATTGCGTGTGAAAGTCGATCAGACTGTAATGCGGAGACAGAGAAAGGAGGAACTGGCATCCATTATCGAGCCAGTAGCTTAATCAGGTTGGCACACATTTCGAAAAACTCAATGATGTGACTGCCAGGCCTTGGGTTCAGCTCGGAGGGGAGGCCAGACTCGCCCAGTGAGGTCCCAGACCACGACATGGTCCCGTCAGCAGGCTTCCCCGTGGAATCTGTGTCCGAGTCGTTTTTTGAACCGCTCCGGTGATAGCTGCCGATGGAGCCGGAACGCCGAGGAGTGGTGGAACCGGATCTGGGCTCAATCACCTCGTCCGCTGTTAATAACACACACGTCATTATAACACAGAGGGTCAAAAGGTCACAAACATGCTCTGCCCTTCCCCCAAAGCTCGGCCCACATTGCCCACCACACCCCCACCCCGCCAAGGACTCAGCCTTGCCCTCTCCCCACCCAAAAGCTTGGCCCCATCTCTCCCACCAAAACTCATTCCCCTTAGCCTCTACCGCAAAATTCAGCTCCACAAAGCCGGACCCTTCCAAACTTTCACACCTCTCCACCTACAACCCCAAAAAAACTTAGACCCCCTCAAATCTTCATCTCACCCACACCTTATCGCTCGACCCCTCACTCACTCCAGCTCTGAAACACAGCCTGTGCATTGTACCCTCCTCCCCCCACAACCCCTCCCCCATAACCATACTCCACCAGGTACCCCTCCTTCTCCTCGTTACCGAACCCCGCCCCATAGTTATGAACATAAGGAATCAGGAGTAGGCGGCAATTCGGCTCTTTGAACCTGCTCTGCTGTTCAATAAGATCATGGCTCACATGATTACAACCTCAACTCCATATTCATACCTACCCTCCACAACCTTTCACCCCCTTGCTTTTCAAGAATCTATCTACCTTAAAAATATCCGAAGAACTCTGCTTCCACAGCCTTTTGAGGAAGAGAGTTCCAAAGACTCATGACCCTCCGAGGAAAAATTTCTCATCTGTTTTAAATGGGCGACCTCTTATTTTTAAATAGTGACCCCTAGTTCTCGATTCTCCCACAAGAGAAAACATCCTCTCCACATTCATCCTGTCAAGACTCCTCAGGATCTTCCATGTTTCAATCGAGTCACCTGTTTACTCTTCTAAACTCCAGTGGGTACAAGCCTAGCCTGTCCAACCTTTCCTCATGAGACAACCTACCCATTCCAGGTATTCGTCTAACAAACCTAGTCTAGTAAATGCTTCCAACGCATTTACACCCTCCCTTAAATAAGGCGACCAATGCTGTACACAGTACTCCAGATGTGGTCTCAGGAGTGCCCTGTATACCCTGAAGCATAACCTCCCTACTTTTATATTCAATTCCCCTCACTATAAATGATAAAATTCTATTAGCTTTCCTAATTACTTGCTGTACCTGCATACTAACCATTTAGATAATATGCTTTTTTATTCTTCCTACCAAAATGGACAATTTCACATTTTCCCACATTATACTCCATTTGCCAGATCACTCACTTAACCTATGTCCCTTTGTAGCATCCATATGTCCTCTTCACAATTTACTTTCCTGCCTATCTTTGTGTCGTCAGCAAATTTGGCAACCATTCCTTTGGTCCCTTCATCCAAGTCATTTATATAAGTTGTAAACAGTTGAGGCTCCGGCACTGATCCCTGTGGCACTCCACTCATTACATCCTGCCAGCCATAAAAAGGCCTATTTATGCCTACTCTCTGCTTCCTGTTAGCCAGCCAATCTTCTACTCATGCCAATATGTTAACCCCTACACTATAAGCTTTTATTTTCCACAATAACCTTTGATGTGACACTTTAGCAAACGCCTTCTGAAATTCCAAACACAGAACATCCAACTTTTATCCACAGCATATGTTATTTCTTCAAAGAACTCCAATAAATTGATTCAACATGGTTTACCTCTCACAAAACCATGTTGACTCTGCCTGATTGCCTTGAGTTTATCTAAGTGCCCTGTTATAACGTCTTTAATAGCTTCTAACGTTTTCCCTATGACAGATGTTAAGCTAATTGACCTGTAGTTTCTGTCTCCCTCCCCTTTTTGAATAAAGGAGTTACATTTGCTATTTTCCAATCTATTGGGACCTTCCCCAAATCTAGGAAACTTTTGAAAATTAAAACCAACACATCAACTATCTCACTAGCCACTTATTTTAAGACCCTAGAATGAAATCCATCAGGGCCCGGGGGTTTGTCAGCCGGCAGCCCCAACAATTTGCTCAGTACCACTTCCCTGGTGATTGTAATTTTCCCTTCCATTTCCTGATTTACAGCTATTTCTGGGATATTACTTGTATCCTCAATAGTGAAGACCGATGCAAAATACCTGTTCAGTTCATCTGCCATCTCCCTATTTTCTATTACTAAGTCTTCAGACTACTTTCTATACAACCAACACTCACTTTGTTAACTCCTTTAACTATCTATAGAAACTCTTACTGTCCGTCTTTATATTTCTAGCTAGCCTTCTCTTGTAATCCTAATTTTTCACTCCTTATTAATCTTTTTGTCATTCTTTGCTGTTCTTTATATTCTGTCCAATCTTCTGACCTGCCACCCATCTATGCGTAATTATGTGCTTTTTCTTTAAAATTGATACTATCTTTAACTTTTTGAGTTAACCACAGGTGGTGGGTTTTTTCTTTCTCATTGGAATGTATCTATTCTGTATATTCTGAAAAATTCCCTTACATGTCTGCTACTGCATCCCTATTGGCCTATCCCTTAACTTAATTAGCCCGTTCACTTTAGGTAGTTCTGCTTTCATGTCCTGATTGTGGCCCTTGAGTTTAAAATACTAGTGTTAGATCCACTCTGCTCTCCCTCAAACTGAATGTAAAATTCAATCATATTATGGTCGCTGCTACCTAGGGGCGCCTTCACTCTGAGGTCATTAATTAATCCCATCTCGTTGCACAACACCAGGTTTAGTATAATCTGCTCTCTGGTTGGCACCAGAGCATGCTGTTCTAAGGAACTATCCTGAAAACATTCTATGAATTCATCTGGGCTACCTTTGCACATCTGATTTTTCCAGTCTATATTTAGATTAAAATCCCCCATGAGAAGCGCCCATTATTTCTTCCTTTATTCCCCATCCTACCGCATGGTTACTGTTAGTTCTACCATATGGCCTTTACACCACTCCCACAAGTAACTTTTCGCCTTTATCATTTCTCATCTCTACTCAAACCATTTCTACATCCTGCTTTCCTGAATTTAGGTCACCCCCCTCTGAAATGCTGACACCATCATTAATTAACAGAGCTGCCCTTCCACCTTTTCACAGCTTCCTGTCCTTCCTAAATGTCATGAACCTTTTAATATTCAGATCCCAATCTATGCCATCCTGTAGCCATGTCTCTGTAATGGCTATCATGTCGCATTTATTTATTTCTATTTGTGCTATCAGTTCGTCTGTTTTGTTTCGAATGCTATGTGCATTCAGATACAGAGCCTTTAGTTTTGTCCTTGTATTATTTTTGTAACATCTAGCCTTAGCTGCTGATTTATTCTGAGGTGTGTACACCCTGTCCCTTCCTGTCACACTATGTTTATCATTTCCCACATTAATACCTTTCTCTCTTGCCTTGTCTGTGCTCTGAGTTACCACATCTTCCCAGATTTGATCCCTTGCCCGCACTATTTAGTTTAAAAGCCTCTCTACAGCCCTGAGCAGGTGTCCCGAACTCTGGCACCGGACAGACAACACAACTGTTTGGACTCCCGTTCTTTGCTGCAGAGAACGGAGTCAATCCCCCTCACTAGACTTCCCCCTGTTACCACTACATTCCCCACACTTGAATGCCTTCCTGTACCACGGTGCCACGCTCATCCACCCTGCAGTCCCCATGCTCATCCAAATGAGCTGAGAACACCTCAAACCTACTGGACAATTGCAAAGGTTGAAGCTCCTGCATTCCTGCCTTCTGGGTCCCCTTACCTGCATTCGCAGTCACACTCTCCTGCCCCTGACCAAATCAGAAGAACCTGTTCTAAGAGGTGTGACTGCCTCCTGGTACAAAGCATCCAGGTAACGCTCCCCCTCCCTGAAGTCGCAATATCTGCAGCTCAGCCTCCAGCTCAACGATGCTGAGCCAAAGCTTTTCGAGCTGCAAACACTTACTGCAGACGTGTTTGTCCAGGAGCAGCACCAGGCACACCTAAAAATGAGGTGTCAACCTGGGGAAGCTACAACTCAGGACTACTTGTGTGCCAAACAGCATAAGCAGCAAGTGATAGACAGAGCTAAGTGATTGCACAATCAACAGATCAGATCTAAGCTCTGCAGTCCTGCCACATCCAGTCGTGAATGGTGGTGGACAATTAAACAACTCACTGGAGGAGGAGGCTTCACAAATATCCCCATCCTCAATGATGGGGGAGCCCAGCACATCAGTGCAAAAGATAAGGCTGAAGCATTTGCAACAATCTTCAGCCAGAAGTGCCAAGTGGATGATCCATCTCGGCCTCCTCTGGAGGTCCCCAGCATCACAGATGCTAGTCTTCAGCCAATTCGATTCACTCCACATGATATCAAGAAACGGCTGAAGGCACTGGATACTGCAAAGGCTATGGACCCTGACAATATTCTGGCAATAGTACTGAAGACTTGTGCTCTAGAACTTGCTGCGCCCCTAGCCAAGCTGTTCCAGTACAGCTATAACACTGGCATCTCCCCGGCTATGTGGAAAATTGACCAGGTATATCCTGTACACAAAAAGCAGGACAAATCCAACCCGACCAATTACTGCCCCATCAGTCTACTCTCGATCATCAGTAAAGTAATGGAAGAGGTCATCAAAGGTGTTATCAAGCGGCACTTGCTTAGTAATAACCTGCTCATTGACGCTCAGTTTGGGTTCCACCAGGGCCACTCAGCTCCTGACCCCATTACAGCCTTGGCTCAAACATGGACAAAATAGCTGAACTCCAGAGATAGGGTGACAGTGACAGCAAGGCAGCATTTGACCGAGTGTGGCATCAAGGAGTCCTATCAAAACTGGAGTCAATGAGAATCGGGGAAAATTCCCCGCTGGTTGGAGTCATACCTAGCACAAAGGAAGATGGTTGTTTTTGGAGGTCAATCATCTCAGCTCCAGGACATCACTGCAGGAGTTCCTCAGGGTAGTGTCCTAGGCACAACCATCTTCAGCTGCTTCATCAATGACCTTCCTTCCATCATAAGGTCAGAAGTGGGGATGTTCACTGATGATTGCACAATGTTCAGCACCATTCGCGACTCCTCAGATACTGAAGCAGTCCATGTCCAAATGCAGCAAGACCTGGACAATATCCAGACTTGGGCTGACAAGTGGCAAGTAACATTCGCACCGCACAAGTATCAGGCAATGACCATCTCCAACAAAAGAGAATCCAACCATCGCCCCTTAATGTTCAATGGCATTACCATCACTGAATCCCCCACTATCAACATCCTGGGGTTACCATTGATCAGAAACTGAACCGGACTAGCCATATAAATACTGTGGCTACAAGAGCAGGTCAGAGGCTAGGGATCCTGCAACAAGTAACTCACCTCCTGACTCCCCAAAGTCTGTCCGCCATCTATAAGGCACAATCTGGAGTGTGATGGAATACTCCCCACTTGCCTGGATGAGTGCAGCTCCCACAACACTCAAGAAGCTTGACACCGTCCAGGACAAAGCAGCCCGCTTGATTGGCACCACATCCACAAACATTCACCTCCTCCACCACCAAAGCACAGCAGCAGTGTGTACCATCCACAGCCTGCAGGAACTCACCATGGCTACTTAGACAGCACCCTCCAAACTCACGACCCATCCAGAAGGACAAGGGCAGCAGACACATGGAAACAACAGGGGAGTTCTCTTCAAGCTACATACCTTCCTGACTTGGAAATATATCACTGTTCCTTCACTGTCGTTGGGTCAAAAGCCTGGACCTTCCTTCCTAACAGCACTGTGGATGTACCTAC
This sequence comes from Cetorhinus maximus, assembly GCF_964194155.1. Taxonomy (NCBI): domain Eukaryota; kingdom Metazoa; phylum Chordata; class Chondrichthyes; order Lamniformes; family Cetorhinidae; genus Cetorhinus; species Cetorhinus maximus. Next base: position 4,487,296 of record NC_135880.1, on the reverse strand, counting down.
ACCACATGGACTGCAGCAGTTCAAGAAGGCAGCTCACCACCACCTTCTCAAGGACAATTAGGGATGGGCAATAAATGCTGGTGTATCCATTGACGCACACAGCCCATGAATGAACAAAACAAAATTCCAAAGCAACACACATTGTCAAGGCTGCATGAAAGAACCCTGATTTTATGGTAAACTGAACTGGTGCTAGAGAAACCAGATTGAACCAGTTAGCTACTTAATTACTCATATATATCTCTCTCAGCAGAGTGTGTTTACCCTGCCTAAGGCTGGAAAAAAGAAAGAAAATTTGTCTACTTATACGGCATTTTCCAGTTACTGCTCGTTGCAGACAAGACTAGATTTTTCAAGAACACTTTAAACTGCCCCACTCACCAAACTCCCAGGTCTGGTCTCAGATCCAAAGCTGCACTCGTTTGCCCTCCCTCCCCTCTTTACCGTATCCCACCCTGTACCGCCCCCTCGTCTTTACCATACCCCTCCCTCCCCTCTTTACCGTATCCCACCCTGTACCCCTCCCTCCCCTCTTTACCGTATCCCACCCTGTACCCCTCCCTCCCCTTTTTACCGTACCCAGCCTGGTACCTCTCCCTCCCCTCTTCACCGCATCGCACCACTCCCTCCTCTCTTTACCAGATCCCTCAGCCCCATCTCTCCTGAGACTTCAAGAGAAGCTGGGTTATAGGGATGCTCAGTGTCGAGAGGGTGTGCTGGAGTAGCTGAGGCGAGGATCTCAGACAAACAATCACCTTCAATGCTGCGGAAATCCACCAGATAGGTGCGGCTGTCCACCTGGTACAACTGAAGACTCATCTTGGAAAATGTCCCTGTAGTGGTGTTCATCCTCCGAACTCGCAAGTAGTAGGGGTTTACCACCTGGCAGGAACAGGACAGAGATGTCTTAGACGGGAAGAGACAAACCAAGGACAGATCAGGCAAAGTGTGGGAATGAGTGGGAGCAGAGAGAACAAAGGGGTAGGAGAGGAGGGAAAGGGAAATGGTGACCAAGTGGAAGGAAAATCAGGAAGTTAGACATTGAGAAAAAAGGGGAGGGGGAGACAGGGAGAGTTTCTCTCTCTCTCCCCTCAGTACCCCAGCTCTTTCACTCTCTCCCAGTACCCCAGCTCTTTCTCACTCTCTCCCCAGTACCACAGCTGTTTCTCACTCTCCCCGTACCCCAGCTGTTTCTCTCTCTCCCCGTACCCCAGCTGTTTCTCTCTCTCTCCCAGTACCCCAGCTGTTTCTCACTCTCCCCAGTACCCCAGCTGTTTCTCACTCTCTCCCGTACCCCAGCTGTTTCTCACTCTCTCCCAGTACCCCAGCTGTTTCTCACTCTCCCCCGTACCCCAGCTGTTTCTCTCTCTCCCCCATACCCCAGCTGTTTCTCACTCCCTCTACCCCGTACCCCAGCTGTTTCTCACTCTCCCCCGTACCCCAGCTGTTTCTCACTCTCCCCCGTACCCCAGCTGTTTCTCACTCTCTCCCAGTACCCCAGCAGTTTCTCACTCTCCCCCGTACCGCAGCTGTTTCTCACTCTCCCAGTACCCCAGCTGTTTCTCACTCTCCCCCGTACCCCAGCTGTTTCTCACTCTCTCCCCGTACCCCAGCTGTTTCTCACTCTCTCCCCGTACCCCAGCTGTTTCTCACTCTCCCCATACCCCAGCTGTTTCTCTCTCTCTACCCAGTACCCCAGCTGTTTCTCACTCCCACGTACCCCAGCTGTTTCTCTCTCTCTACCCCGTACCCCAGCTGTTTCTCACTCTCCCCAGTACCCCAGCTGTTTCTCACTCTCTCCCCCGTACCCCAGCTGTTTCTCACTCTCTCCCCCGTACCCCAGCTGTTTCTCACTCTCTCCCCCGTACCCCAGCTGTTTCTCACTCTCTCCCCCGTACCCCAGCTGTTTCTCATTCTCCCCCGTACCCTAGCTGTTTCTCACTCTCTACCCCGTACCCCAGCTGTTTCTCACTCTCTCCCCCGTACCCCAGCTGTTTCTCACTCTCTACCCCGTACCCCAGCTGTTTCTCACTCTCTACCCCGTACCCCAGCTGTTTCTCACTCTCTCCCAGTACCCCAGCTGTTTCTCACACTCTGCCCCGTACCCCAGCTGTTTCTCACTCTCCCCCGTACCCCAGCTGTTTCTCTCTCTCTACCCCGTACCCCAGGTGTTTCTCTCTCTACCCAGTTCCCCAGCTGTTTCTCACTCTCCCCCGTACCCCAGCTGTTTCTCACTCTCCCCGTACCCCAGCTGTTTCTCACTCTCCCCCGTACCTCAGCTGTTTCTCACTCTCCCCCGTACCCCAGCTGTTTCTCACTCTCCCCCGTACCCCAGCTGTTTCTCACTCTCCCCAGTAACCCAGCTGTTTCTCACTCTCCCCCGTACCCCAGCTGTTTCTCACTCTCCCCCATACCCCAGCTGTTTCTCACTCTCCCCCATACCCTAGCTGTTTCTCACTCTCCCCAGTACCCCAGCTGTTTCTCACTCTCCCCCGTACCCCAGCTGTTTCTCACTCTCCCCAGTAACCCAGCTGTTTCTCACTCTCTCCCCCGTACCCCAGCTGTTTCTCACTCTACCCCGTACCCCAGCTGTTTCTCACTCTCTCCCCCATACCCCAGCTGTTTCTCATTCTCTCCCCGTACCCCAGCTGTTTCTCACTCTCTCCCCCATACCCCAGCTGTTTCTCACTCTACCCCGTACCTCAGCTGTTTCTCACTCTCTCCCCCGTACCCCAGCTGTTTCTAACTCTCTCCCAGTACCCCAGCTGTTTCTCACTCTCCCCCGTACCCCAGCTATTTCTCGCTCTCTCCCCCCATACTCCAGTTGTTTCTCACCTTCCACTCATACCCCAGCTGTTTCATGGCGCGACACACTTCGGCCATGATGTCGTTTGGCCGGCTCTGGCTCCGGATGCCCAGGTGCCACTTGGCTCTGCGCACCCCGGGATGTTTGGATTTCTGGGGGTTCAGCTCGTCCAGGGTGTGCCGGGGCCTGGGAGCAGCCTCCGCCACCAGGAAGGGCACCCGCTCAGGGTGAACCCTCGAGACAAAGTGCTGATCGTCAAGGAAGGAGGCACTGTCCGGTGGGCTGGAGGCCAGGTAGAAATCTTTGGCCTCGTTCATAATGCGGCGATTGTCGATGATGAGGTGGTAGGCCACAGCCAGTGGGTCCTGGTGGTTACGGCTGTACAAACAGTTCAACACCTCCTCCTCGCTGCACTCAAACTTCTCACACACTTCCTTCAGGGCCTCATCATCGATCATGCTGGTGCTGTAGGCAGGATCCTCTGGGAACAGGTACTTAGGCAGGTCCAGCTTAAACCACTCATGCTCCCTGAAAGGATGGACAGTATTCCTTTACAAGAATGATACCAGCACGGAAAGCTCATCAACTATCAGCAAAGGCTGAACAAGCTAGAAATACGCAGCAAGTCAGGGTAGCATCACTGGAGAGAGAAACAGAGTTAGGTTTCAGGTCTGTGACCTTCCACCAGAACTGGGCAAAGTGTGAATTGCATCCTCTCCCCCACTCTGATGAGACATCATTTATCTGAAACATTAACTCTTTCTCTTTGCATAGCGTTCCCAGCACTTTCCACTTTTTATTTTCAGTATCCACGGTATTTTGCTTTAGTATCAGGAGCGAAGGGACAGGCTGGGGCTGTTTTCTGGGTCTATGAATATTATGAAAGGATTTGAAAAGGATAGAGCAAATATTTCCACTTTCAGAGACCGGAGCTAGGCATCACCAACCTAACACTGCGACTAAGCAATCGAACAGGGTATTCAGGAGAAACTCCTTTAGTCAGAACGGTGAGGATGTGGAACTCCCCACCACATGGGGTAGTCGAGGTGAATAGCACAGATGATTTAAGGGGAAGCTCGATAAACACGAGGGAATAGAAGGATATGTTGATGATAGAGGGGTATGGGAAAAGACTCATGTAGGGTATAAACACCAGTATGGGCCAAATGGTCTGTTTCTGTGCTCTACATTCTGCATTCTCAGTAATTCTATCTGATACTCAACTTGATTCAGTTCCCCCGACACCATGCGACTACTCGATTACTTCAGCCACTGACACCCTTCCCTCGAGGCAATTAATAAGGTGCCACACAAAAGGTGCTATCATGCACAAGAATGACCTTTGATGATGTTCTAATGGAAGGTCAGCGACCTGAAACGTTAATCCCGTTCCTCTCTCCACAGATGCTACCAGACCTGCTGAGTTTTGGCAGCATTTTCCGTTTTTAGTATAAATATTTGGATGGGTCCTAGCGTTGGAGACAAAGTGTTGAAATTGGTTTAAAAATATCAGAAAAATCTAGCGATTTGCTGAAGTAATGACATCTCAAACGATGGGAATTTATTATTTTTTTTTTAAATGTTTGCGCCCCCAAAATCTCTCTCTGCAAATCCATCAGAAATCACAACCCAGCTTGGGAAATGCTGGATAAGAGCAATCTGGATGCAAAATGGATGATGGAGGCTAATAAGGTAAGACCTGGGCCCATTGTTAATTCTGTTTCCTGTTTTCCCGTGGTACAGTCATTGCGTTCCCTGCCCTACTTTATAACATATTACTGCTTTATAATGTTTCATCACCGCTTTGGTTAAGTAATTAATGTTTATAATGCTTTCTCGTTGTGGTGTCTCTCATCTAACATCTAACATCATTCTGAAATCCAGAAATGCTTTGGTATTCGGGATTTGACGTTACAGTAAGGATGTGACAGACAGGTTTTTGGTCTCAGGGAATTCAGGGATTGGAGATGTGTGGTTATGGGGAGCTGGCAGGATGTGTGAAGTGGGCAGGATATGGGGAGCAGCAGGTGGCAAAGTGGAGTTGAAGTCCAAGATCAGCCATGATCGCACTGAATGGGGTAGCAAGCTAGACAGGCTGTATGGTCTGCTCCTGCTTCCATTTTCATGTCATGTTGGTTAGGCCGCTCTCCAGCAATCATTCTACACTGACATCCAGAGAAGGCAGGTCTAGGGGCAGTGATGACGAGGAGCAGAAGATCAGCAGAGCCAATCGCTTCGACTGGGGTAAGATTGTGGCATGGAGGTTATGTCACCGGACTAGCAAACCAGGAGCCCAGGCGAATGCTCTGGGTTCAAATCCCACCACGGCAGCTGGTAGAATTTAAATTCAATTATTCAAATCTGGAATATAAAGCTCTTCTCAGTAATACCCTGAAACTATCATCTAATCTATCAACTAATCAATTAATGCCCCTTTAGGGAAGGAAATCTGCCGTCCTTACCTGGTCTGGCCTACATGTGACTCCAGACCCACAGCAATGTGGTTGACTCTTAGCTGCCCTCCGAAATGGCCCAGCAAGCCGCTCAGTTCGAGGGCAATTAGGGACGGGCAACAAATGCTGGACTTGCCAGCAACACCCACATCCCACCAAAGCATTCAGAACACTCTCAGCTATGGCTACACTTGAGAGGTCACACATACAATCCTGCCCACACTGACCGGATGTCCTTGATGGTGGTTCTCTTCATCGGGTCGACCTGCAGCATGTGCTTGAGGAGGCTGATGACAGACGGGTTGAGGTACTGCGGTGTGTAAAAGATTCCATCACAGATCTTCTTAAAGAGCATGGGGACATGATCATCATCAAATGGTAAGGTGCCACACAGCAGAGCATAGAGTATCACTCCGCAGCTCCAGATATCCACCTCCGGCCCAGCGTACAGCCTGAGGGAAGACCACACACACACAGCTCACAAGGCACATGTCACTTAGGATCATAAACCCCTCACCACTCTCAGAGACTCCCAGTTGCACTATGGTGTCAGCCCAGCCTGTGCATAACCAGAGGGGGGACTGTATGCAATCACCAGATCAGTATACACAGAATCCACAAGATGTAGCACAAGTCGGCCATCTGATCCCTAGAGCCCACTCCACCATTCAGCAATGAGGGGTCCCATCCCATACCCCACACACACACACACACACACACACACACACACACACACAGAGCCTCGCGCGCAGCCTCCCCACACATGCATAGAACCTCGCGCGCAGCCACCCCAAAAACACAGAGCCTCGCACCCAGCCACCTCACACACGCACACAGCCTCGCGCGCACACCCCACACACGCACGCCCACAGCCTCACATGCGCGCCCACGCACCCACACAGACTCGCGCGCGCGCCCACACACCCACACAGCCTCGCGCGCACACCCCACACACAGCCTCGCGCGCCCACACCCCACACACAGCCTCGCGCGCCCACACCCCACACACAGCCTCGCGCGCCCACACCCCACACACAGCCTCGCGCGCCCACACCCCACACACAGCCTCGCGCGCGGGCGCACTACACACAGCCTCACACGATCACACCACACACGCAGAGCCTCGCGCGCTCACACACCCCGCACGCACAGAGCTTCATGCACAGACACCTCACACACACAGTGACCCTCGAGCACAGTCACACTGCATACACACTGTTTGCAGCACAGCTCCCCCAGCTGATTTTCTCTCTGTCACAAGAGATGCTGGAGACTTTACCACGGCCTGGTTGAGATTCACTCATTCAGCTGAACCCCACAGGGGGCCTTGAGCTATTGTTTAGGACAGCGAGTGGGTTTGGAGGATGGCATGAACTTGGCTTTCACAGGGACTGCTGACAGTACCTTCCGGAAATAACCTCAGGGGCAGCGTAGTTGGGGGAGCCACAGCTGGTTCTCAGGAACTCTCCATCTGACATCATGTTTGAGAGACCTGGTCGCAGAGGAAAAAGGGAAAGGGGAGAATTAGGGCCAGTTCATAATGGCATCACCGAGGGAGATAATAACATTGAGCAATAAACACTCCCTGGACCAGGGAATCAGTCCCCTGCCTTTGTCAATTTGTAAAGTAAATTGCTTACAGACACTGCACACCCTCTTCAATATCAGATGGCAGTTCAGCTCAGACACTCTCTTACCTGAGCCAGAGAGTGGGGCTTCAAAGCTGCACTGTTGGATTTAAAAGACGTGGGCCTTAGTGAAGAGCCCACAAACAGTAATATGAGAATGAGCAGGTAATCTGTAAAAGCTGGTATTGGTTAAGGGAAGCTATTGGACAGGACATTGGGGAGAATTCCCAGCCACCTGAGGGGGCAGACAAGGCCTCAGTGTAGCTTCCTATCCAAGAAGCAGCACCTACAACAGTGCAGAGCTCCCTCAGTATGGCACTGGATTCTGCGCTCAAGTCTCTGGAGTGGTTCAATAAACCAACACATTCTGCCTCAAACACAAAACAATGCGAGCCACTGAGTCACAGCTGACCCCCTCAATGACAGTCCACCCACAGCAAAGACCAAGCCTTTTGCCTACACCCCCTCCCCAAGTGGGAGATAACAGGATGTGAGGAGGGGGGGGTGGAGAACTCAATGGGAAGGGGGATTGCAGGGGGACAGGGGAGGCTCACGGTGGGGCAGAGGGGCTTGGGGGGCACAGACAGGCAGGAAACAAAAGGACAGGTGGGCACAGGGTGCTTACCAAAGTCGGCAATTTTAGCATTCATCTGTGCATCCAGCAGCACGTTCTCTGGTTTCAGGTCCCGATGCACCACCATGTGTCGATGGCAGTAATCGACCGCTGAGATGATCTGCTGGAACAGGCGTCTGCTCTCCTTCTCGTCCAGCTGCAGGCGACACAATCCCACTCTTACTTTAAAGAAAAATAACCTTTCTTTTTGCTGGTTCCCTATACCCACCCCCCAGACCCAAAGCTGAAATGTGCTAACATACAGCGCAAGCACCAGCCCTCCCTCTGGCACCTCCTCTAAGACACCAGACCTCACATGCAAGCTCAGCTCAAGTATCCAAGCAGGCAATTTGGCTATGAAGGGGGCATCACAGCCATCACTCAATCTACATGGGTTCACCTACCCAACCAGGATGGCTGGACAGTGCTCAGGGACATGAACCCAGTGGTCAGTTGTCACACCCCCAGCTATCGTCCGCACTGAAGTCAACTCACTGGGGTAAAAGCAAAATACTGCCGATGCTGGAAATCTAAAACAAAAACAAAAACTGCTGGAAAAACTCAGCAGGTCTGACAGCATCTGCGGAGAGGAACACAGAGTTAACGTTTCGAGTCCGTATGACTCTTCATCAGAACTAAAGATAAATAGAAATGTGGTAAAATATAAGATGTTGAAGGGGGTGGTTGGACAGGTGAACAGGTCAAAAGACCTGGGGTTTCCCCACATGCTCAGACGCTGGCCTTACCTTCCCATTCTTACAGATGTAATCGAAGAGTTCCCCACCTGCCACGTATTCCATCACCATGAATATGTCTGTCGGAGTACTGATCACCTGGTACCTGGGAGGGTAAAGGTCAAAGGTGAGAGCATTTATTTTAAACATGACAAAGATGGTGATTTTTAAAAAAAATTCATTCGGGGATGTGGGCATCGCTGGCAAGGCCAGCATTGTTACCCATCCCTAATTGCCCTTGAACTGAGTGGCTCATGAGGTCATTTCAGAGGGGAGTCAAGAGTCAACCACATTGCTGTGGGTCTGGAGTCACCTGTAGGCCAGACCAGGTAAGGACAGCAGGTTTCCTTCCCTAAAGGACATTAGTGAACCAGATGGGTTTGTACAACAATCGTCAATGGTTTCATGGTCACCATTACTGAGACTAGCTTTCAATTCCAGATTTATTAAAGTTCAATTCAGATTCCAACAGCTGCCGTGGTGGGACACTTCACCGTTCAAGATTCAACATTCAACATTCTGAAGCAGCCAGGGAGCAGATACTGAGAGGCTGTTTCCCCTGCCTGGGGAATCTAAAACACAGGGTGGGGCTGGGGGAAGCACCGTCTCAGGGTAAGGGGCTGATCATTTAGGACCGAGATGAAGAGAAATTCCTTCACTCCGAGGGTTGTGAATCTTTGGATTTCTCTACCCCAGAGGGTTGTGGATGCTCCATCGTTGAATATATTTAAGGCCGGGATGGACAGATTTTTGGTCTCTCAGGGAATGAAGGGATATGGGGAGTGGGCGGGAAAGTGGGGATGAAGACCAAGATCGGCCATGATCATATTGAACAGCGGAGCAGGCTCGACAGGCCGTATGGTCTACTCCTGTTTGGAGTTCTTGTTATGTTGTGGGATATGGGAAGAGCCAGGTCAGCTTACTCAGGAGCCTCATCCCACAGCCCAGCCCATGGTGGGGGTGAACCCGAACCCCAGGTCACAGGGAGGCCTCTACTTGCAGTTTGATGATGTGCGGGTGTCTGAAGAGTTTGAGGTTCTGGATCTCCCGACGGATTTTGCCGACGACATCGAGGCTGCGAATCTTCTGGCGGTTCAGGATTTTCACTGCAACCTTGTGCTGGGTTAACTCGTGCATCCCAACTGGGGGAGAGAAATAGAGGGTGAGTGAGTGAGAGGATGGGTGGGTGTGCAAGAGCAGCAGAGCGAGGAGGGGGAGCGTGGGTGGGAGGGAAGGGAGGAGGAGGGGGGATGGGGGATGACCGAGGGGGGGGATGGCCGAGGCGGGGGGGGGGGGGCGGGAGGGATCGCCGAGGGGGGATGGCCGAGGTGGGAGGGGGGATGGCCGAGGTGGGGAGGGGGGATGGCCGAGGTGGGGAGGGGGGATGGCCGAGGTGGGGAGGGGGGATGGCCGAGGTGGGGAGGGGGGATGGCCGAGGTGGGGAGGGGGGATGGCCGAGGTGGGGAGGGGGGATGGCCGAGGTGGGGAGGGGGGATGGCCGAGGTGGGGAGGGGGGATGGCCGAGGACGGGATGGCGGTCGAGGGTGAGGGGAGGGAGAGAGAGGGGGAGGAGGGAGAGGGAGGGGGGAGGGAGGGGGGGAGGTTTGAGAAAGGGGGGATTGAAGGAGGGAGGGAGGGGGGATTGAGGGTGGGAGGGAGAGGAGGGAGGGAGGGAGAGGAGAGAGGGAGAGGAGGGAGGGAGAGGAGGGAGGGAGAGGAGGGAGGGAGAGGAGGGAGGGAGAGGAGGGAGGGAGAGGAGGGAGGGAGAGGAGGGGGGAGGGAGGGAGGGGGGCTCGAGGGAGGGGGGCTCGAGGGAGGGGGGATTGAGGGAGGGAGGGATTGAGGGAGGGAGGGATTGAGGGAGGGAGGGATTGAGGGAGGGAGGGATTGAGGGAGGGAGGGATTGAGGGAGGGAGGGATTGAGGGAGGGAGGAGGTTTGAGGGAGGTGGATGGGGGATTGAGGGAGGGGGGATTGAGGGAG